>NW_020171982.1:1017861-1026391 GCF_003031525.2 Neophocaena asiaeorientalis asiaeorientalis
TATATATATATATGCAAATAACTGTATTATTTTATTCAGGACTCATTTAGTTGCAAATGACAGAATCCAAAAACAAAGTCACTTAAATGGAAAAGGAATGTATTGGTTCAGGTAACTACAAAGTTTCTGAGTAGATCTTTAGGCACAGCTGAATTCAGGGGTTCATTTGATATAAGTTTCTCTGAATTCTCACTCTCCTCCCCTCCCCAGTGCTTCAATTTCTTTAGATTTGGACTCTTTGGACAAATCACTGTGGACAGAAGTGTCATGATTGCTCAGTACTGGTCATAAAACCTTTGCACCTACAACTATGCCTGGACCTTGGCAAGTGCTTATTAAACATTTGCTAAATAAATAGAATGTTTTCAGTAGCTTGGTGAGATTTAATGGGGTGAACCACAGATTGTAAGAGATTGATGAATGACATGGTGAGGAGATAAGAAGACAGTGAGTATAACTAATTTCTTGAGAATTTCTTCCAGGAGAGGAAGGAGGAGAGGACTATTCTTTGGATGGAATCTGTTTTTGTTCATAAGGGGAAAACATAACTCCCAGGCTTATGAGAATAATGAAAACTAATATAGTAACGTTCTTGAGGAAGTGCGTGTGTGTGTGTATTGGAGGTGGGGTAGAGTGACAACAAGAGCACAGGTGGAATTTTACTTTGGAAATAATTTTCCTCCAAAGCAGGAGAAAAAGACAGAAGACAGGTGAGGAAAAAGATTTTAAAAGAAAGTGGAAAGCAGCTGAATCGTTCAGAATCCAATGGCTTTTGTGTACTCAGTCCAACAATATAAGAGAATGAAATATGAAGTAGAAAAAACTGCCCAGACACTGTAATTGAAAGGATAGGAATGGATTCCAATGATTTTTAGAGTTAGATAACATGAACTGCTATCACACACACATACATATACATAGTGTATAAAATGGGATCAGTGATCAGATTCCAATAAAAGGTTTGTTTTCAGCTTTTTCTCTCCAAATATATCCGTGTGGCTCTTTCTTAATATGATTCTCAGTTTTTTAAATCGGGAATATTACTATTGTAATACAAATTCCCTGAAGTCAAGATGAAGGCATGTACTTGCATTTGACCAGGGATAAGAAGGAAGTCAGGACACTTACATTGTTTATTGGCTCCAAAAATCAGCTTATTGGATGATTATACGTTTGCAAGAGCATCTGCGTTTCTCAGCATTCCAAATTATACAAAGAAAGTGAGTATTCTCTAATCTACATGTTCTTTTCCTTTTTTTTTTTTTAACATTTGTTTATTTATTTATTTATTTTATCTTTGGCTGTGCTGGGTCTTCTTTGCTCCACGCAGGCTTTCTCTAGTTGCGGCGAGCGGGGGCTACTCTTCATTGCGGTGCGTGGGCTTCTCATTGCAGTGGTTTCTTTTGTTGCAGAGCACAGGCTCTAGGCGCATGGACTTCAGTAGTTGTGGCTCGCGGGCTCTAGAGCACAGGCTCAGTAGCTGTGGCACATGGGCTTAGTTGCTCCACGGCATGTGGGATCTTCCCAGGCCAGGGCTAGAACCCGTGTCTCCTGCACTCGCAGGCGGATTCTTAACCACTGCGCCACTAGGAAGTCCCTCTAATCTCCATTTTCCGATATTCTTGGGGAAATGATGAGAGTTGATATCTTTAAAATTTTGTATAGAATGGAATTATTTCATATCCCATTAGAATTCCAACATTATAATTACGAGTCTGCTAAACACACACGCAAGTATCTGAAAAGACATGATAATAGTTTCATTTGCAATAAAAAAGTGATTTTTGAAATCAAATTAATACACCTAAAAATAAAATGAAATAAAATTCTATTGTATGTAAATCACCTAGTATATATCTAGTTTGTGGTGTTTTGTTATAGCAGTCCGAACCATGACAGAACTTTCAGAAAACCCAATGACAAAACAAACAAACAAATCCTTATCCTCTCTGCAGTCCTCAGTCAGAACAGAGAAGGATAAAGTATAGGATGTCAGAGATATAAAAACTGGAAAACGTGGGAATATAAGGCTATGAAGAACTGAAGTGCCTGACGACAGTGTCCTTACTGGGGAAAGAGACAAATGAAAACAGAGGCAAGCTCATGAACTGTGACAGTGGGAAAATGGTCAAGGGAGTAAAGGTTATGGGGATATTCAGAGCAGATCGAATAGGAGTGAGATAGTAGGAGACGTTAAAGTGATTGTGAGCCTTGAGGGGAAAGCAGTTTTGATGCTGTGTTGCTAGGCAACTCAAGTGGAGAAGGAATGGAGGTAACGGGAGTTGAGGGGACTGAGGCATAAGAGGTCAAGGTTGTGGATGAGTCTGGAACTTGCAACTGTAAAGTATAACATCATACAGATGGACCCAACCCCAGGGGTGAGCAGTGAAAGGACTTAGAATGAGGTGAAAGAAGGGGGACTTAGAATGAGGTGAAAGAGGGAGAATCATCCCTGGGGGGTGAGCCATCTCTGGGGCTGTGTATTTTGTCCATTACCATTTCTAAACAGTGCTAACAGGACCATCTGGGTCAGTCCTGGCCAGAGACAGGTCATCAGGTTCTTAGCCAGACAGGAGATGTGGAAAGGGTTATCAGACCTTGCCTGGTGCACGGGGAGGCTGTGGTTGAGTGGGTAGCTGTATAGGTATATTCTTTTGTGTTTTGAGCCTTAAATCCCTTTAAAATAACTGACAGCAGAGATACCTTCTACCCACAATCCTAGAGCCAGCCCTTGCCAGGTACCCCAAAACTGGGGAGAATTTCTCATCATGACATCCTAAGAAAAGTCTACCCCTGGTTTACACACATAATAACCTACATGATGACGTCTTTCCTTACCCCCACCACTTTCTAAACATTTACATTCTTAACTTGTGTCCTACGTTTTATTAATTTATCCATTCACTCACTCATGTAGCTATTGTATTTCTTTTTTTTTTTTAAAACATCTTTATTGGGGTATAATTGCTTCACAATGGTGTGTTAGTTTCTGCTTTATAACAAAGTGAATCAGTTATACATATACATATGTTCCCGTATCTCTTCCCTCTTGTGTCTCCCTCCCTCCCACCCTCCCTATCCCACCCCTCCAGGCGGTCACAAAGCATGGAGCCGATATCCCTGTGCCATATGGCTGCTTCCCATTAGCTATCTACCTTATGTTTGTTAGTGTATATATGTCCATGACTCTCTCGCCCTGTCACAGCTCACCTTTCCCCCTCCCCATATCCTCAAGTCCGTTCTCCAGTAGGTCTGTGTCTTTATTCCTGTCTCACCCCTAGGTTCTTCATGACATTTTTTTTTCTTCTTAAATTCCATATATATGTGTTAGCATACGGTATTTGTCTTTTTCTTTCTGACTTACTTCACTCTGTATGACAGACTCTAGGTCTATCCACCTCATTACAAATAGCTCAATTTCGTTTCTTTTTATGGCTGAGTAATATTCCATTGTATATATGTGCCACATCTTCTTTATCCATTCATCTAATGATGAAACTCCTCCCTTTAGAATGAACGCTTCATGAAGGTATGGATCTTTGTTATATTTTATGTTCCCAGTTTCCTTCCCTGATCTGTGCCTTTTTGGCGGAAGTTGAATACACACACACACACACACCATGTATATACATATATATATATTTATATTTTTTCCAATTACCTGTGCAAAGTTTTTTGATAACAGTTTATTGCAAAAGGATCAAAAAAATAAAGGTGGCACAATACTATTATAAATAGATTAAATATTTCTTCTCTTGCCAAGGTATTCCTAAATAAATTTGCTTTAGTTGTATTTAAAGGATATAACAATGTAAAAGAGTAAGGAATTGAATTGCGTGGTCTATCCCTTTGTCTTCCCACACCTGTAATTACCTCTGTTTTAGTACATCTTACTCTTCTGCCTAAAGAAGGCATAGGTCGTTCTCTCTCTCGTTCGCCTTCTTTTCTCACCACCGTACCCCACATACACACACTCATTTACCACATATTCATCCTTAAACCTATTTGTCAGATCTGTGATTTCCATGTAAGTACTCCAATTCACCCTCTCTTAGGCATACTTCCCCTGATTTGCATCACTAATGAGAATAATGAAATTTCTAGATTCTGTACTGCTCTTGCTGTATCTTTATAATCATTGTCACATTATTAAAATAATGAAAGCAAAATGTTCTGCTGTTTGGAATGCAGTGCTAATGAGGTCAAGGTAGTTGGTTCAATCTCTGGCCAGGCTAGTTAGTATTTCACACAGGAAAAAAAATGGTTTCATAGGTATGGACTGCACCCTTAACCTTAACTAGCCACCTTACAAAGACGTATCATTGCTTACAGGCAGACTATGGTGAGAGAAAGAGGATGAATTTAGGCAAATCCACAGTGTAGGTAAGACTAGGGCCACTCTCATAACCAGCCCAGTTATCTTGGACCCCAAATTAAGGAGTCAAGCAAGTAGAATTAACTTTAACAAATGGCAATTGCATATATTTCAAGAGTATAAGAACAAATCATATAGAAATAGTTGAAGGTGAGGATAAATATTAAACAATGGGCACCATTTGGGGATGGCAATGCAAGGAATTGTGCTAAACTCTTTAAAAATATTAGTTTGTTTTAGGGTCCCTTCATACAGCTGCACAGGTTGTGTACTGAACAACTTTAAAGGGAGCCTTTCACTTCTACTATGATGTGAATGGGCCACACAGGGGCATTGGCTCTTTAATCTTTACATCAGCTCCAGAACATAAGCACTAATACCCACCACTGTCGCCTTACACATGAGGAAAAGGAAACTATTAGAGAAAAAATAATTTGCTCAAGTCACACAGATAACAAATGTTGGAGACAGGATTCAAAGCTATTCCACTTAAGTTAAAGAAATCTTCAGAATGGGGAAAATAAAATATCTACTTAATTTGGGCAGGACAATATACTGAAACCTAGGAGAAACCCTCTGAAACCAGAAAGGGAAGTAACTTTATTACTTTCAGAAAAGTCCACAGAGAAAATGAAGAATAGTCCAGAGTCACATGGGATGACCTAAAGACTTCAGAACTAAATACAGGCTGAAAAAGCAATGGATCTCACCAGTAATCCTAATTCATATTTTTATCATAGCATGTCCTTGTTTAGGGCACACTTTAGCAAGGAAAAGGTATAAAGCCTCACCTGTGGGTTGTTTTCCAGACCTGGGAAATATAGAAAACTACCCTTTACTCAGGATAGAGAAGATAGACTGGATGTTCTAGTATTTTTCATAATATTTCTCCATTGGTGGAGGGGGATGCTTGTAAAATGCAGATTATCAGATCCTACCTTAAGCTATTCGACCTCCGGGTACCCAGAAGATACTTAAGCACATCAAAATTTGGGAAACACTGACCTAGAAGATGGGTGAGGTGATAAAATGTACTCAATTCCTAAAGCCCACAGATGGGCAGAGGATTTGGGAGCAGATGAAAAGAGAAACCCCAAAAGGGCAATCAGGGACATCAGATTCAACCATAAACACCAAGTCCCCTTCTTGGACCTTCTCCTTTGAGATGGATACACAGTTGGATCACTATTAGGTGTTTCATCCCAGGATACAACCCATGTTAGGAGCAAAGCTGCAACGCCTGATACAATGGAAGACTAGGGGCTGGGAGTCAGAATAACCCAGATTCAAATCCCTGCTCAGCCTCTCACCAGCTGGGTAACGTCTGGGCAAACAGCATATTTTTTCTAGCCTCAGTTTCCTTACTTATACTATTAGGATAAAAATACTCTCGGGCTTCCCTGGTGGCGCAGTGGTTGAGAGTCCGCCCGCCGATGCAGGGGACACGGGTTCGTGCCCCGGTCTGGGAAGATCCCACATGCCGTGGAGCGGCTGGGCCTGTGAGCCATGGCCGCTGAGCCTGCGCGTCCGGAGCCTGTGCTCCGCGACGGGAGAGGCCACAACAGTGAGAGGCCCGCGTACCTCCAAAAAAACACAAACAAACAAAATACTCTCTTGCAGCATGATGAGGATAAAATGAGATGATTTATGTAAAGTGCCTGGTGTAATGTAAGTTCACACGGATGATAAGTGTTGTTGGAAGACCACTGGATATAGAAGGAAAAGTCACAGGCTGTTTTCAGGTTGGGCAAAGGAATCAGTCAAAATGGGCTCTTCCTTGTTAGATACAGTGTTAAATTACTCAACTTCAAGTCTTAAATTTGGCTTTCACTTTGTCTTCATTGTACTATTTCAAGTGGAGTTACTGTACACAAAAAGAAATATTTAAGAAATGCAATGACAGGAAGGAAAAGACCAAAGCAGCCTTTGATACCAATGGACCACTTGGGTCTTTCCATGTGGGGTTGGGGATGGAGAGCAGTGAGAAGAGCGTTTAACGAGAAGCTAGAGGCATCTCTAAGGAGAGGAGGACAAGGCAGCTGAACCGTCTTGAGTTTGCTTCATTTTCAGGACTACTGTTAAAGGAGAATTAGCAAGTGCTCACATAAGCATGGTACTGTGAAAACGTTGCTGATAGAGTCAATGACTTTGATTCCCAGAGACATTTTCTTCCTAATTTTTAGGACAGGGAGGAAAGCATTCGGCAGAAGCTTCAGGAAAGGTATAATCTTTTAGTTAGCTTAGAGGGAAAAATAAACAGCAGCAAGTCAAAAGGACCGCTGGTTAGACTTGGCAAAAATTGCTACTTAGAGGAGCATGATTGAGAGAGGCTGCTTGCATGCAGGAGTGTACATTGCTGCTAACTCAGGATGTCTGGGAAACGGCGGTGCGCTGGTTAATTGGACATTATGCTTTCCCAACTGTTTCCAACATTATGCAGCCCATATGGACTGCCAATTTTCAGATAAATGGAATGCGTGTGGAATCTGAAAGTATTCAGAGATTGTCTGGTCTATGGCTTCCATTTTATAGATGAGGACATTTAGGCCCAGTTAGGAATAATATGTGTGAAGTCACAGCTAATTAGTAATGTAGCCAAGATCAGAACCCGGATCTCCTCATTTTTCTCCTCAGGTCAATGTTTATTTCCACTGTCCCAGTGGTTATAGAACTCTTTTTTTTTTTTGCGGTACGCGGGCCTCTCACTGTTGTGGCCCCTCCCGTTGCGGAGCACAGGCTCCAGACGTGCAGGCTCAGCGGCCATGGCTCACGGGCCCAGCCGCTCCGCGGCATGTGGGATATTCCCGGACCGGAGCATGAACCCGTGTCCCCTGCATCGGCAGGCAGACTCCCAACCACTGCGCCACCAGGGAAGCCCTGTAGAACTCTTAACATTCTTGAATAATTTTTGGTGATTGAGAATTTTAAGTGCCTTGGAGGTTGCCATCACTGGTTACCTGTTTGCCCTGGGCCAGGCTAAAGGATAGAAGTTAGGCACGTAGCAGATTGGGTTGAATCTCTTCCCACTCAATACAGTAGCCCCACACTTCCTATTTTAAAGAAACTATTGATAGTCACTTGTTCATTTATCATTTGCTTCTCTCTCATAAACTGTTTTATAAACCATGCAAATGAAAATGATTAGGCTTTGTGGGTGTTGCAGAAGCCGTAGTTTTCGATGGAAACTTAGAAATGAAATAGGCATGTAGAAAACATTTTAAAATAGGATGATTAAAAGAAGGCTCATTAAGTATATCAGAAGCAACAGCCCACAGGCTTAAATTTTGCTTTTGCAAGGCTATCGCAGTGCAGGTTGACCTGACACTCAGTTGAAATACTGGAAGGCACAAGTGGAAAACATGCTAGAGGTAATTTTAGGGAAAATCCCACCTCTACAACTCACAAAACCTGTAATCAATCCACCGTGAGAACAGGACCGCTGTGGAAGTATCATTTGGGAGCATTACTTGCATTTGAAGATATAAAGTGGAAAGTTTTTTTAATGTTTATTCGCATGCTTATGTTTAATCTCACTAATACATTTATATTAGTCTCTAAAACAGAGATAGAATTAAGGGTTGGGAGTCTAAGGTAGATTTCTAGAACAGGCTTCTCAGGCTTGCATGGGCATGGGCATCAACTCGGGAATGAGCATATGCAGATTCGGATTCAGTAGGTCTGGGGTGGGAACTGCTATTCACATTTCTAAACTTCTCCCAGGAGATGCTAACTGCTGGTCCATGGACCACATTTGGACCAGGAAGGGTTGAGACGAGTGAGAAGCAAAGGGAGGAGCAAGAGAGATCTACTACTCAGGGAACTTAAGTCTCTATGGTTGATCTCTGTCTCACTAGAAACACAAATAATAATTATTATAGATGAGAGTGAAGAGACTTTGGTTAAGGACTTGTAACTCAGAGCCCGTATGTTTTGGTGCTAAAAGGAAGTGCAGGGCTTCCCTGGTGGCGCAGTGGTTGAGAGTCCGCCTGCCGATGCAGGGGACACGCATTCGTGCCCTGGTCCGGGAGGATCCCACATGCCGCGGAGCGCCTGGGCCCTGTGAGCCATGGTCGCTGAGCCTGCGCGTCCGGAGCCTGTGCTCCGCAACGGGAGAGGTCACAACAGTGAGAGGCCCGCGTACTGCAAAAAAAAAAA
>NW_020171982.1:1026487-1123681 GCF_003031525.2 Neophocaena asiaeorientalis asiaeorientalis
TGTGTGTGTGTGTGTGTGTGTGTGTGTGTGTGTGTGTCCCTAGTCCTCACACCTATCCTCCACATTGGAGTCAAAGTAATCTTTATAAAACTCTAAATTACCATGTTACTCCATTAAGAAAAAAAAAACCTTTCAGTAGCCCTCGTTATTGTACAATGTGCAATCTCTTAAAATAGTTGACATTATTCCCCTGGATCCGGTTACTGTCTCATGTCTACCACTCTCTAAACACACCAAACATCTGTTAGTCCTTCAAATAACATACTTTCTCTCCCCTGTAGGTCTTCATAATACTTTTCCTTCTTCCTGAAACACTCTTTCTCTTCCCCTATCATTTTACTATTTCTTTTCCTCACTTACTATCCCTTTTTACCCCTCGGGGGAAGTCTTCCTCGATGTATCGTGTCAAGTTCCTACTCATCGTATTGCCATAGTCAGTTTACTTGAACGTCTTCCCCACTGTACTCAATTCTCCTTGGGGACAGAGATGATGTCTTTTTTGCTCGTTATTTTATCCTTTTTTCTTGGCTTGCCCATCTTTAGGCAAACAGTTCGTAGCTATTGAATACATAAATGAACGAGTAACAGTTGCAGTCCTGGATGGGAGTGTGGGAGAGGGATGATGTAGGGCATTGTCCAGAGAGAGTAGAAAATATTGGTTGTGGTAACCTAATGAAGTGTGAGCAGCAGCCAGAATCCATTTTTCTAGAAGAGGAGGCCCAAGATCATGAAGCATCTATATTGGGCAAATGGAATTGGGAAGGGAAGGCAGAAACAAGGAAGTTTCAAAGGGATGGGGAAGAGAGTATAGAAGACAAAATACATAGATCTAATTGTGGTTCTCCTGGGGCTATTTAGACAACATAATAGACCCTCCTGGAAAGACAGAAAACCTGTACTGGGGCTAGAGAGACCGTAGAGGTGAGTGGAAACTGGAACAAAATACCTTCCCTAAATCCTTGCAGAAGCAAAGGATAGCTACACTGGGAAGCCTGAGACTGCTGACAGTGTGGATTTAGGAGGCATTTAATTGCTTAAATACTTTAAGATGTGAGAACAGTCTTGGATTAGTTTATGGAACAAAAATAACATCTTGTGTGACCCATGTGACAATGAAGGGCATATCTGTGAAATATTCTATATCCAGAAGAGAACAGGCAGGAAGAGAAGAGACGAGATGTAAAGGGATCCTAAAATAAAACTTGCCTTGGGCCCTGGGCACGCAGGATGGTTATTCACATACACAAGTCGGGGAGACACTTTTGTTAGTTTTCGGTGGTGATACTTCTGACACTTTGATTTGATTTCTGAAACTGTCATTTTCAAACCTTCTAATAAGCAATGACCCTTTTGTCAAATAAAATATTACTCCTTGGACAGGAAGGATTAATCAGGTTGAAAAGAAGCCTGAGGAAATGAACGAGTCCAGGCTCCCACACCCTCCCACCATCCCATCTTGGGTTCCTGGCAGAACCTCAAGGCTTTGAAATACATGCTCACAGTCCAATTTCTTCTCTCTGTCGGTCCCCTTCCCCTCCCCAAACATTTAGTGACCTACATTTGCCCAGACCTCATGGACTGCTCATCCCACTGACATCTTGAAAGTTTAAATTCAGTTTTGACTACAAATGACATTTCATATATAAATATACATACATAACATGGACATACACATATGTATATATATTATAAATCTCATATATATACCCACATATATATCACTCTCTCACATATATTCATATATCTATATGAATGGTTGAACCATTTACCATTAGATATAAACAAACACAAAGATTTATTACATATCAACATTTAAAGGAGGCAAAAGGCAATAATAGTACATTTTTCTCAATTTTAATTTTGTTCGTTATCAATCACTTTCTAACAGAATTCTGTGTTTCTAATTTACTCTGGATCATTTCAGTTCAATGACCTCGCCAGTGAGTGATCAATACTGATCGATAACGCGTCTGGCCTTCATGGAGAGATCCTCTAGGAGAGATTTTTAATAAGCTGCTCGACCTTAACAGAGTACATGATAGTCGCTCCCTAAATATTTGTTGAAAGATCAACTGAATGAATGAGTGCAGGCTTTTCTTTTTCTTTTTTAAAAGTATTATTTTATCACAGAAGCCATGATGGGGTCTGAGTTATAGAGGAAATTGCTATAGACATGGAATCAGAAGGTCTGGGTTGAGTGCCAACTCCAGATAATTTCTGGTTTGATGCTAAGCCCCATTTTCATTTTTTGTAAAGGCGGAATAGCAAGTAACTCCTTGAAACTATGAACTGCTATAAATATGCCAATGACTATCTTCGGTAAAGTCTGCACGCCTTTTGAGCACTAAAGCACATTTCCCCAGGAACCCCAAGGAGAAGAGCAGAATTTTTTTTGAACATTTTTTTTTTCTATTTAGTATTTTCCTTGTCTATAACTATTCTGTCTAAAGATAGTAGAAATGATTTTATCCCCTGATATTCTCTCTAGCCAGGAATGTTTGTCTTAGTTTAAGGCAGCCCTCTAACCCCTACTTCTAATGAATATTTCATTAACATTGAAAGGATTCAAGTAACTATCTCTGCTTTCTAACAAAATCATATTTTTACTTGCCTTTGTAACTCCCAGCAAAAAAATATTTTTTTTAAGCAAGACTAACTTTTAAAAGGTCTGTCTGTTCTGTAGACTAAATGTGTCCCTCCCTCACCCCAAATTTATATGTTAAATCCTAACTCCCAATATCATGGTATTAGGAGGTGGGGCCTTTGGGAGGTGACTAGATCATAAGGGTGGAGCCACCATGAATGGGATTAGTGACCTTATACAAGAGAACCCAGAGAGTTCCCTTGTCCCTTCCACCATGTGAGAACACAGTGAAAAGTAGGCCCTCTATGAACCAGAAAATGGGCTCTCACCAGACACTGAATTTTAGATATTCCAGCCTCTAGAACTGTGAGAAATAAATTCCTACTGTTTATAAGCAATCCAGTCTATGATATTCTGTTATAGCAGCTGGAATAAAGAAAGACAGTCTCTAATCAACTGTTCGATTTAGGAATATCAGTTGGCCTCCCCGATGGTAGCCTGTATACGCAACCTTTTGCACTCAGAACAATAAGAGATAATTCCTCTCAAAGTGCTATAAATGTGAACAGCCTCATATAGTGCATATGCTATACTATCAAGATACATTTCATAAATTGTACCTGCAACACAGGATTGAGAAACCAACTGCAGAATATAACACAGCAGGGTTTAATTAAATATTAAAACTAACATTTTTTGCTTTTCTTTTTAAAAAGTATTCTTTACCATATAGCTATGCCCAGATTATACTTTAGCAGAAGGCTGATAACCTAAGATTTTCTGATTCATTTAGAGAGAAGCATTATTTGTTGAGTTCCTAGTATATACCATATGTGCTTATTTAAATTTTATTACAGCCTCAGGAAGTAGGTATTATCCTATCCATTTGATAAACCTAGATTCTAAAGCTCAGTCAACTTAAGAACCTGCCCACAGTTATGCAACACAAAAGCAGTGTGGTGGGATTTCAATCCAGGTGTGAAAGATTTAAATCACAACCTCTCTCTTTAACACCATTTAGTTTCCCAAGAGATAAGAAGATGATTTTTATAAGATACAGAATTTTACATTCTGATATACAGCATACTTATACATAGATTAGATTTAGCTCTAATATGGAACACTAGATTTAGAATAAACGTCAGGTATAATAGGAGACAACATTTAACCCATATCAGAAAATTATTGTCATTAAACAGATATTTTGTAAGTGCCCTTTGCATGACTGGTAAATGCTAGTTACTTGATTTACAAATGTAACCGAGACACAATCTACCTATGATATCCTTGGCAGCGGTCACTCAGCCTTAAATATTCCCAGCACCCAAGTCCAAGCACGTGCCAGCAAAACTGTGTAGGTGAAAGCTGGGCATTGTATCTCTAAAATATTATTTAACTCTTAAGACCAATAAAAACAATAAAAAAGCCAAGACATTGATTCTTTCTTCTAGTTTAAGTCCTGAAATATACAACAGGATGCTCTTTAGTTCATTATATTTTCAGAATTTGATGACCCATGTTCCCCTTTTAGAAAACAGAAGCAGACAACAGAACCAGAGGTAAACCTCATGTCTGTGACAGTCTCCTTCTCCATGTCATCCTTCCATCCAATTTAGGCAACTGGGAGCTAACATTTGAGACAGAAAATAAGCAGAATAGCTAATCACCCAAGCAAATCATTGAATCACTCCAGGCTTTGATTTCTCCAGTTAAAAATGTGAATCTTATATACCATGACCCTCATTAAAATACTAATCCACCCTTAGCATCAGAAACATGCTTGAGTTCCACAGCCCATGCCCTACTCCAGCAGCAATGACGGATCAATATCGGTACACACGTCTTCTCGCCCCAAACCAATGGGGATACAAAGCTGTGAAACTGTAAGACAGATTCCTATTTTAGAATTGTCCCTATAGACGTAGGCATAATTATATGGATATTGAGCCTGAAATGAGGACAATATCTGAACACTTTTTCAGAAAACTTAGACTAGATACATAGATGATGGAGAGGTAGATAGATAGATGATAGATAGATGGATAGATAGATGATAAATAGATAGATAGATAATCTGAAAATTGTAACAGAGCATATAACTATATTTTAATTACCTTAAAAGATTTCATGAATTTTGATTCATGTAAATGATATATGTCAACATTCAGCCCAGAAAGGGATCTAGCACCCTCTTGTGAAAAGCTGTTGTTGCCCACGGAAGTGATCCTCAGGATGGCGGGGATTAATGCTGCAGGAATGCTCTCAGTAACAGTATAATGAAGCGTCAGATACCTTTCACTAATAACAAAGTAAGAAGGCACAGGGTCAGAATATGATGCTTCTGATATGGCCTCATTAGCAAAAAAAAAAAGAAAAAATTCACCAACCATATTTTGGTGAGTACTTGCCACGTGCCAGAAATTTTGTATAAATGTTTTTGTTTGTTCTTAGAAAAACATTTCAAAGGTGGACTTATTTTCCCTAATTCTCACATTAGGAAACTGAGGCGCCTAGAGGTTAGGAAATACGTACAAACGAATGAAAAGAATATTGGTAGAAGTGGTGCAGTTTGATGCACCTGCCCTGACTCAAAGAACATAAGATGCCCATTTCCTCTAGGACCGGGCCCACTGGCAACACGGCAACTTGTGCACTTATGTTCAGTAAGGACAGAGCTAGGAATCTGACTGGGGTGAACTTGACTCCAGCTCCTAATTAAGAATTAGGAGTTGTCGCTAATGACTAATTAGAATTAGTCGCCCATTTGCTTATTTACTAGCACGCACTTATCTGTTCTTTACACATTATAGGTTAATTGTCAACTTTGTCCCTCATTTTGCATTCTGATTTTCTTAATGATATTACTCCATGTTTGTTACCTTATCTTGTGGAACCCGTCCTGGAGGAAATGCGCACTTCTTTTTTTTTGGTGTCAGGGCAGATGTATTAAACTTTAGCCGGGAAACAAACATATTCATATCTACCAATATCCTTTCATCTGCATTTATATACTACCCCTTAATTTACTGCTCACGTGCATTAAAAACTACCTTCTGCATTTTATTGACAATGGATGGTACTGATTAGAAGATGCATCGTTATTTTACGAGTCACCAAGAAAGAAACATATATGGCCAATTAAATTATAACATAATGCTTTCTTATCATCAACTCTAAGATGTAATTCAATTTCAGAAATATTAATTTGTGAATAAAATATAGGTACCTTAGAACTGATGAAATACGGCATGTGTTACATAGCTCTCGTAGCATGCTATACTGACTACGTATTTTTTGCTTGGATGTAATTTACACACACAACTCACTACTCATCTACCTTTTACACAGCTCCAGTTCCAGTGTGCATGCACAGGTAAGCTGGCCTTGTGTTTGATCACGTGGACTCTGGAACCACCCTGTTTGGGTTCAGGATGTGCCTCCTACTACTTGTTAGCTATATGACCTTGGGAAAGTTCCTTAACCTTTCAGTGGGTCATATTCCTCTTCTCTAAAACACAGATAACAAAATCTGTCTCATAGGGTTATTGTGAGGATTAAATGAGTGAAACTGTGCCTAGTACATATTTAATGCTTCAGATGTATTTACTGTTAACATCGCTGTTATTATGACTACAGAGCACATGAAGATGTGAGCTATATTGTACTCCTGATACAAATCTTTACAATGCCCAGGGCACTCCATCTCAACTTCAAGATGCAAACCTTTCCAAGCATGCAGCTGTTCCAGACAACAGGAATGCATGCACAGACCATCACCATGACAGTTAGACAACCTGCCGTGAAAGCCACATCCTTCCAACTTATATATCCCCAGAGGACACACACAGCTATGCACAGAGAACCTGCTGTTTCTTAATTATATCCACTTTCCATAACTTTACAATTAATATTAATCCTGATCTTGAAAATAAGCTGTGAACCAAAGCAAATCGCCTTAAAACCAGATTTTCATTAATGAGGAGATTTACTGTAAGTTTCTCCCCGCCTACCTTCCTCATTTGGCTTTTGTGAGGAATTACAAAGCATCTTTCCCTGGTGAGATCCACACCATGACTGCTAATACATGGTTGAGAGCACTTTGTTTGTTTTTTGGGTTTTTATGATTTTTTTTTTTTTTTTTTGCAGTACGCGGGCCTCTCACTGTTGTGGCCTCTCCCGTTGCGGAGCACAGGCTCCAGACGCACAGGCTCAGCGGCCATGGCTCACGGGCCCAGCCGCTCCGCGGCATGTGGGATCTTCCCGGACCGGGGCACGAACCCGTGTCCCCTGCATCGGCAGGCGCACACTCAACCACTGCGCCACCAGGGAAGCCCCGGTTGAGAGCACTTTCTTACTTAATTAGTGGAGAAATATAAGTAAAGGCAGAACCTCATTCACCTCCCTCATTCATTTCCCCTCTGATCACTTACTGTGACATCACACACTGATACAGCACCTACACACAGTCCCATGTTTAACAAGTGTACCGGCTCAAGGCCTAGGCAGTCTTTAACCGTCCGTCTGTCCCCATCCACACCTTGAACATCAATATGTATGTATGCTCACCTCAGGCATCCATTTAACGTCAAGTGCATTTAGAGAGTCCCCAACACACCCGTTCCTCCATCCTGTACCTTTTCTCCCCTGCTCATACTTGCTTGAGCTGTGTTTGTCAGAGAGGTGGATACATGTACCCATGGCTCTAGCAAGAATCTCCTTTTCCTTTTTCTGTTGCTGCTGCAGTTCTTTTAGACATTAGGTAAAAATAATGTATCTAGCACCCTGTTTCCAAATACATCTGAGATGGGCCAGTGGAGTTTGATTATGGAAAGAAAACCAAAGTCACTTATCAGGAACACAAAAAGATGAAGGCACACTTTCATTTGTTCTTCCTGTCTCTTCTCTGTTTACCCTTCTTAAATAAAAAGAGAAGAGGGAAAGACAGCATGGTATAGCAGAGTCAAGAAATGTATCTATCTTGTGTAATCTGACCCCATACCTTTCCATAAGAACTAGGTAATAAGTGTAAATCATGAATCATGGGATTGTCTAACTATGAGTCTGTGTCATAGCCCAACTGATAATTTAACTTTGATCCTTCTTCATAAGGTGGTGATAATACACATGGCCACAGACATTGGATAAGATCTCCTCACTTGAGTCATCATAATAGTTTGTTAACCACAGTAAAATGGGGAATCAAACTCTCTGCCATTCACTGATAAACTACCAAGGGAGACCGAGGCCCTCTGCTTTGTCAGCAGTGTTTTGAGCTGATCAACTTCTAATTTTACTTTTGAAATTTTAATTCACCTTTTCCTTTATATTTAGGACCTTTCCCCACCTCTCAATCCAGACAGCACGCTACATGTTCTGGGTTTTACTAAATCATCTATGATCTCAGTTTTCAAACATCTTATGGCTTAAGCAAGGAACCATTAAACAAACACTAGGTGCAAAGAGATGATTTCAGTCCTCAACTAATGTAAGAAAGGATGCATGTTTTCTATTGGTCTTTGTTTTTCCCATTTATTTCTCCTTTTTCTACCCTTGAAATTTTTCTTACTCATGTCATGTTGAAAATGTCAAATTCTAGCCATTTCAATATGGACTTAAGGCAAGGAGCTCTTAGGACCGTGTCCCTGGTGCTGGTTTATCATACGTAAGACTCAGGCCCTTGTGTTTGAAGGGCCACTGAGGCAAGGATCTCCTTGTCCTGAGTCCCTAACATCTATCAGTGTCTTGACCATGGTTCTAATGGGCCAGCATTATGTTAGTGAAACTCTGGAGCATGGGACTCAAGAATGTCTACCTAGAGGAGTGAGGGCAACGCTGAAAATTACCACTTTTATGGGATTTTCAGAGAATGAAACTATTCATTTTTAACAAAGTAACAAATTTAACAAGTAGTTGCTGTGTGCCATCTCCAGGCTAGATGCATGGGATACACATCTTCATCATCATTGTCAGATTTTTTTGAGTATTCACTATGTGCCAGACACTGTTCTTTACTTTTAATAAATACTAAATAAAGTATAGCCCCATACTGAAGGAATCATTATTTCCCTCTCTCTCATGCTTAGGAATTTCCCTCCCAGGGACTTTGAGATTGAAGAAATCTCTGGGTTTTACCACTCATTGTCTGTAATTGGAATGAGAGCAGAATTTATTTGGGATCTTCTACCTCTGTAGTCACTCTTACCACTGGCAATCCATTTTGTTTATTTAATCTCTTTCCTTTAATTAAGTGTCAAACCTTTCAAGGTGGGCTGTATAGAGGCAGCAAGGCAAAGAGGAGACCATGGCAGGATCCTGAGACACCGACCAAATTGCCTTCTGTTAGTCACACCTTACATGCCACTTGCGTTGGACCAGGTGACTATAACCAAACAGAATGACACATCACACATGCCTGGAGGCAGAGGTTTCCAGGAAGACTTTTACTGCTTTCTTTAAAAACAACCAAACCAAACCAAACCAAAAACCTGAATGGAGAGAGCAATCCTGTCCTGGTTATTTATTTTGGAAGAAAAAAAAAAAAAAAAAAAAGGGTTAACCATGGGACATTACATATAACTCAAAACCGACCAAATGTAAAGTAGTTTACAAGGCGGGTGCTCTGGTCTTTATCACCCTTTCCTGCAGCAGATCATTTCTTTCTGAAAATTAATGTCTGAAAAAAACTAACAAACAAAAAAAACAAGAGATGCAACTCCACGGGCAGAGTATGAAGCTGGTGAGATGTGAATAAGGAATGCTGAACAGCTCAGCAGGACCATTATCTATTTGTTTATTAAGTTTTCCAGTATAGTAGATTGATCTGAAAATAACAGAATGTTTATGAAGCATGAAGCATTGCCTAAGCTTTCAATTAAAATGAAATAAAACAAAATGCTGGATATGTGTTCTTTGTAGGAAATCTCATTAGAGCATTGGTCATCACAGCCAGGCATGGCCTCATTGCCTGTCCTGTTACTCCAGCTCACTGCCCACTGGCTCAGATCAGGCACCAGTGTAAGTAATGCAGCCTTCGCTAACATGGGCTTTGTTCTCCAGGGTGTAACATATCACAGTGATCTTTCAAGAGAAAGGCCAGCACTATGACCCCACTTTATAGATGAAAAAAATAAAGTACATCAACTGGCTTACCATAGGATCCACTGTAAAAATTAGGAATAGCACATAAAGTTCAGGAAACAATGTTAACCCCCTGAAACACTTAGCATCTCTGTGCTTGTACTTTTGTGGTGTCTTTTTTTTTTTTGCCAGGGGCTTGAACTCAGGGAGGGAAATGGAGAAAAGAAGAAAGCATTAAATGAAGAAGAGTGGGAGAGTGCAAGTCGGGGAATGGAACACACCATTGACACATACTGATAGCTGGACGTCAGGGAGCACTGAGCAAAGCACAGCAGGGCATGGGCAGTGGGAGATAGCATGGGAGCTGCGATACTGTGATTTATAATAAGAAATATATATTTGCTTTTCATCCCTGTTTCTGGCACAGAGATCCTAAAACCCTTGGAATTTCCTAATTGATAAGAGCAATAAAGATGTCTTGTTATTCCTAACAAGCCCCTCTCAACCGTATCTTAGTTTATGTTACCGAGGTGACTTTCAGATAGCCCCTAAATGTAGGTGCTGGTTGCCAGGAGAACCAACCAGGTGATTAAAGGTTTGGAACTTTCAGCCCCACCCCTGATCTCCAGGGAACGGAGAGGAGCTGAAGATGGGAGTTCATTCACCAATGACCAAAGATTTAATCAATCAAGCCTACGTAATAAAGCCTCCATAAAACCCCAGAACAAAGGGATTCGGAGAGCTTCCGGGTGAACATGTGGAGATTCGGGGAGAGGGCATGGAAGCTCCACGCCCCTTCCCACATACCTTGCCTTATTTTCTTCCATCTGGCTGTTGCTGAGTTATATCCTTTTATAATAAACGGTAACCTAATCAGAAAAATGTTTTCCTGAATTCTGTGAGCTGCTCTAGCAAATTAATCAAACTTGAGGAGGGGGGCATGAGATCCTCTGATCTGTAGCTGGTGGGTTCAGAAACACAGGTAACAACCTGGACTTGTGATTGGCACCTGAAGTGGAGGGAGGTGGGGGCAGTCTTTTAGGGCTGAACCCCTAACCTGTGGGATCTAACACTATCTCCGAGAACATAGCGTCAGCATTGAGTTGAACTGCAGGATACCCAGCTGGGGTTGTGGAGTTGCTTGATGTGTGGAAAACCTACAGGTCCAGTGTCAGAAGTGAAGTTGTGCTGTACATGGAAGAGTGTGAGAGGAAAGAGGCCACACGGGAGGGGGGTATTTTCCTTTACAGGAACTTTGACTCTTCTCTCAAGAGCCAAACAAAGGGAAGAGCTGCAGGGTCGGTTTAATTTTCAAGGTCCAGGAAAAGTTAAAAATAAATATATGAAGAAATGAATGAATGAACGAGTCTAAATTTGTCTACAAGCAATCAGAACCAGAACCAGCAGCCAAAGCCAGTATTATGGTAATTTTCTGTTCTTAGCTTTAATGGTTTTTGTATGTTTGCCTGCTTGCTTGTTCTTGGCCTAGTAAAATCTCACTAAGCTACATACCAGGGCTACTTAGCTTTGGAGTCTCTTCACTACCGTCTGTCTTAAAATCACTTCTACTTTTCCCAGTCCTCTGGAAACATGAACTGCATTGAAGTCATCTGTAGGCCAAATTCCCATTATACTTGGAGAAATTCCAGTTGTGGACAGTTTTCACCACCCACAGCCAGTGGAAAAATTACACATGAATAGTGCATATTTATAACCTGAAATGGCTCCAGGTACAGAATAGAGCCTCCTATTTCCCATTTTCTATTTTTCCTAGCGTTAGGATGAGATTTCTTTCTCCTCTTTTCTAAAGAAAGCAATGACTCAGTAGTGAAGTTTTAAAAATAATGAACCATCGATCCATGAAGCCAAAATAGAACTCCTTCTCCTTCTCCTGAACTTCATTCTTCTCGTCTTGTTCATGAACCACAGGGGAGTTTAGTTGGAAGAGTACTGTGTTAGGAGCCAAGGAGAAGTGAAGCAACTGTGTTTCAGGCCTGGCTCAGCCAGTGAGTAGCTGTGTGATCTTGAGCAAAGCCAGTTACCTTGGAGTAGGACTCTGTGTTATATCAAGGGAGTCCCAGCTCCAGAAAAGCATGCTATACAAGTAGGCAGCTCTGGTTTAGACTCTACCACTTCCTAAAGATTGAACTTGGGCAAGCTGCTCAACCATCTCTCCTTCCATTTCCCCAAATGAACAGACCTCACAAGGGTTGGTGAGGACTCGATGGTATAAGGCTTCTAAAGAGCTTACAAAGGCACCTGGCATACAGTAAGCACCCTTGGCTTTTGGCTATTATGATATGCATATGCATATATGATAATTATGCATTATTATCACATGATACTATGATAACGCTTAATCATCTCCAACAGCAGTAATTTCCTGTGTGCCTGGTGTGTGTTTTTAGCCAGGCACTTTACTAACTCACAGACTGGGTAAGTAATGATTTGTAGCAATCGGCACTGGAGGCAGGTTTAGGGAGGAGAGTCTGGCTGACTGCTATCGGGTTACTTTTCTTTCTTTTATGACCCATAACCAGTACTCACTGCAGTGGTATGTATTCATAAACTGCTATCCCGGAGAGCTGGAAGGGGAGTTGCTCTTTAAAGGCCACTCAGAGTGTCTGGATTGGCATTTTGTGGTTACTACACAGAAATAAACTGTCAGAGAAGTGTCAATATAGCTAGTGTGGTCTGCTTTGGTGTGTCAGACCTGTTCCAGGTATTTGGGGTAGATGGGGCCAAATAAATAAATAAATAAAAGAAAAGCTAAGCTATTTTAATCCTAGAAGTACTTTAGGTTCATTCAGGCATCTAAGGCAACCACAATATGAAATAATGGGGTCTTCTAAAACAATGTATATCTATGCATATGATATTATTGAGCTAAGTATAATCGTACATTTGAAGGGATATTCTAGGACAGGGAGTTTCAGTGAAGTATGAATTTTCAGGAAATCTTTATGCTTAACATAGATTTCTGCACAGGTACTTGAGGGAGGCGTGGAATTTGTAGAGTATGTAGAAGGGATGGAGAATTATAAGAAAAAAAAAAGAAATTTAAAAAATGAACATTCCAGAGGCAGAATCTGCAGCATATATATACACACATATATATATATATATATACACACAATGAGGTGTTATGGAGGTCTTTACTAGCTAAAGGACAGGCATAATATCTGTTAGGTTAGGGGGTACACATGGGTCCCACATTTCAGATTCTTGGTTTTACTCCATAAGGTATTAATGAGACATTATTGAATTCTGTACAAGGAAAAAATATACTAAAGTAAGTGAAGAATCCAATAATTGAACCATAGGAAACTGCTGATATTTCACCATTTTTGCCCTACTGAAAGGGTAATTTCCTGTGGTTCTATCTAATATCCTAAAATCAATCTGCCAGTTGACTAAGAGACAAGGAGATTAACTCGGAGGCTAAATACATTATATAGAGGTACAATCTCATGGGCTTTGATAAAAGTGGATATATGGGACAAGGAGAGAAGAGAGGATTTTACTGACACATTTTTGCTTGAGTTTTCTTAACATCTATTTTCTATTTCTTTTTTTGGTCTTATTCTTGGGGAAAGCAAAGCATTTGCTTTCTCCCATATTTTGGGTCCATTTATGATGATTCTGATCTCTTAGCTGCTTAACCTGTAGACCCTCTACGGAACACTGCAAGGCCCCTTCTTGGCGGAGCAGCCAGTATGAGCTTAGTTTCCTAGGCTAGGACTGTTACGCTGCATTTGATATGTGAACTGAAAAATGCATGGATAAGCACAGTTACTGAAAACAAACTTTCAGTCTCATTATCAAAGCTCTTTGTTGGATTTGGAAAAATGCTGTAGGTCCAAGGAAACCAAATCTTCTAGGGATATTCTTGGTTTTAAATATTTTAGAAAAAAAAAAAAAAAAAAACACTTGTTCTTATCTAAGAAGGCTTGTGAGGCCTCATCCTTGGAATAGTCAAATTTAGGAGTTATGTAAGGATGTATGTATAATTAATAAAATAAGGATATATAGCTACTCAAATGTTTTCAGCTTCCAAAAATGATTATGGGTTCTATTTGGAGCTTAGGAAAAGGTTAATTTCTTTGAACCATTTCAACCCACTTTTAATTCTGTGGTATAGACATACAATATACAGCGTGACAAAATTAGGTCACCAACTGACGTATATACAGTCAAGTGAAATGCTTACAAAGTTATACCAAAAATAATACCATCCAAGCTTGTAGAATTGGGATGGCAGAATATGTATGATTTTTTTTTTAACTTTTTAGTTACATCAATTGTACATAATGCCAAAGATTTGTACCTGTGGTAATCTGCTTGATCTCTTTTTTCCTCTGGCCTAAATATAGCACTGACTTCCTTGCCTCCTATGGAAAATATGGATTTCCTGTTGTTGCTCTGGTCAGTAACTCTGAAAACAACACAGCACAACAAATACCTTGGCTAACCCACACGCTAAATAGGTAAGTGGGGAAAAAATGGTCATCCCCCTGTGTGTGTGTGTGTGTGTGCTTTCTCTTTACATGTTCACTGTAACATGTCTCCTCCCCCTCTTTCTCTCTCTCTCCTCTTAATTAACAGAAAAGAAAGAGGGAATAAATGACAAATGGAGGAACTTCTCTTTCTAATAATATAGGATCATCCATTAGTCAGACCCACAAGCTCAAAGTGAGTTCCACAGCTCTGCCTGGCCCTGATGATATCTTTGGGAGGGTCTGTGCCAACCTCCCTCTTTTTTGCTGACGCATTAAGCTCTGAGTGGTCCTTCACAGGCTGAGTGAAATGGATTTAAAGCTTGGCCCAGAGCCACTAAGCAGTTTGGAAACGTTGCACTCATAGCCAGAAGAACAACTAAAAATACGATTGCACTTTTTGCTTCATATTTCCCTCACCCATCTTAGCATCAGACTATTGTTTGTTTAATGGTTCATGATTATTGCCTTGTGTCACCTGCTTGATTCTGAGCTCCTAGAAGTCAGAGCCTCGCCAGCCACTTTGCATCCTTCACAGTGTATTGTGCGGACATTAAATAAACATTAAAATTCCCCAACGGTGGAATGATAGAGAAAGAAAGAAAAACATAAGAGGAAGATACAAGAAACTGGAGGTGAAGTTGTGACATAAGATGGAGGCAATCTGGGGAATGTACCCAGAAAGAAGAAAGACACAACAGCATCCTGGTGGTTGGGGGCCAGTGGAGAGCGATATTTAATTAGAGATGTTTTCCTTTAGTTCTTCCTCCTTCTGGTTCCCTATTCATCTCCTTGTCCTCCGCCCTTTCTCTTTCTCTATGAATAGCCCCCAAAGAAAGCTAAGCAACAAGAGTGGACAAGAGCTCAACAGTGCGGCTGCCCTGCAGGTTACAGGTGTGGAGAAGCCTGGGCAACACTAGGCTCTCTCTCTTTTTCATTTTTTGGTGATTGACTGATTTTTTTTTAACATCTTTCTTGGAGTATAATTGCTTTAAAATGGTGTGTTAGTTTCTGCTTTATAACAAAGTGAACCAGCTATACATATACAGATATCCCCATATCTCTTTCCTCTTGCGTCATCCTCCCACCTTCCCTATCCCACCCCTCTAGGTGGTCACAAAGCACTGAGCCAATCTCCCTGTGCTATGTGGCTGCTTCCCACTAGCTATCTATTTTACATTTGGTAGCGTATATATGTCCATGCCACTCTCTCACTTCGTCCCAGCTTACCCTTCTCCCTCCCTGTGTCCTCAAGTCCATTCTCTATGTCTTTATTCCTGTCCTGTCCCTAGGTTCTTCAGAACCATTTGTTCTTTTTTTAGACTCCATATTTATGTGTTAGCATATAGTATTTGCTTTACTCTTTCTGACTTGCTTCACTCTGTATGACAGACTCTATGTCCATCCACCTCACTACAAATAACTCAATTTTGTTTCTTTTTAAGACTGAGTAATATTCCATTGTATATATGTGCCACATCTTCTTTAACCATTCAACTGTCAATGGACACTTAGGCTGCTTCCATTTCCTGGCTATTGTAAATAGAGCTGTAATGAACATTGTGGTACATGACTTTTTTTTTTTAACATCTTTATTAGAGTATAATTGCTTTACAATGGTGTGTTAGTTTCTGCTTTATAACAAAGTGAATCAGCTATACATGTACATATGTTCGCATATCTCTTCCCTCTTGCGTCTCCCTCCCTCTTACCCTCCCTATCCCACCCCTCTAAATGGTCACAAACCACCGAGCTGATCTCCCTGTGCTATGTGGCTGCTTCCCACTAGCAATCAATTTTACATTTGGTAGTGTACATATGTCCATGCCACTCTCTCACTTTGTCACAGCTTACCCTTCCCCATCCCCATATCCTCAAGTCCATTCTCTAGTAGGTCTGTGTCTTTATTCTCGTCTTGCCCCTAGGTTCTTCATGACCTTTTTTTTTTTCTCTTAGATTCCATATATATGTGTTAGCATACAGTATTTGTTTTTCTCTTTCTGACTTACTTCACTCTGTATGACAGACTCTAGGACCATCCACCTCACTACAAATAACTCAATTTCATTTCTTTTCATGGCTGAGTAATAGTCCATTGTATATATGTGCCACATCTTCTTTATCCATTCATCTGTTGGTGGACACTTAGGTTGCTTCCATGTCCTGGCTATTGTAAACAGAGCTGCAATGAACATTCTGGTACATGACTGTTTTTGAATTATGGTTTTCTCAGGGTATATGCCCAGTAGTGGGATTGCTGGGTCATATGGTAGTTCTATTTTTAGTTTTTTCAGGAAGTTCCATACTGTTCCCCATGGTGACTGAATCAATTTACATTCCCACCAACAGTGCAAGAGGGTTCCCTTTCCTCCACACCCTCTCCAGCATTTATTGTTTGTAGATTTTGTGATTGTGGCCATTCTGACTGGTGTGAGGTGATACCTCATTGTAGTTTTGATTTTCATTTCTCTAATGATTAGTGATGTTGAGCATCCTTTCATGTTTGTTCACAATCTGTATAATCTTCTTTGAAGAAATGTCTATTTAGGTCTTCTGCCCATTTTTGGATGGGGTTGTTTATTTTTTGGATATTGAGCTGCATGAGCTGCTTGTATATTTTGAAGATCAATCCTTTGTCAGTTGCTTCATTTGGAAATATTTTCTCCCATTCTGAGGGTTCTTTTTTCATCTTCTTTATGGTTTCCTTTGCTGTGCAAAAGCTCTTAAGTTTCATTAGGTCCAATTTATTTATTTTTGCTCTTATTTCCATTTCTCCAGGAGGTGGGTCAAAAAGGATCTTACTGTGATTTATGTCATAGAGTGTTCTGCCTATGTTTTCCTCTGTGAGTTTTATAGTGTCTGGCCTTACATTTAGGTTTTAATCCATTTGGAGTTTATTTTTGTGTATGTGTTAGGGAGTGTTCTAATTTCATTCTTTTACATGTAGCTGTCCAGTTTTTCCAGCATCACTTATTGAAGAGGCTCTCTTTTCTCCATTGTACATTCTTGCCTCCTTTATCAAAAATAAGGTGACCATATGTGCATGGGTTTATCTCTGGGCTTTCTATCCTGTTCCATTGATCTATATTTCTGTTTTTGTGCCAGTACCATACTGTCTTGATTACTGTAGCTTTGTAGTATAGTCTGAAGTCAGGGAGCCTGATTTCTCCAGGTCCGTTTTTTGTTTCTCAAGACTGCTTTGGCTATTGGGGCTCTTTTGTGTTTCCATACAAATTGTAATTTTTTTTTGTTCTAGTTCTGTGAAAAATGCCAGTGGTAGTTTGATAGGGATTGCATTGAATCTGTAGATTGTTGTGGGTAGTACAGTAATTTTCACAATGTTGATTCTTCCAATCCTAGAACATGGTATATCTCTCCATCTGTTTGTATCATCTTCAATTTCTTTCATCAGTGTCTGATAGTTTCCTGCATACAGGTCTTTTGACTCCTTAGGTAGGTTTATTCCTAGGTATTTTATTCTTTTTGTTGCAGTGTTAAATAGGAGTGTTTCCTTAATTTCTCTTTCAGATGTTTCATCATTAGTGTATAGGAATGCAAGAGATTTCTGTGCATTAATCCTGCCACTTTACCAAATTCATTGATTAGCTCTAGTAGTTTTCCTGTAGCATCTTGCTTTAGGATTCTCTATGTATAGTACCATGTCATCTGCAAACAGTGACAGCTTTACTTCTTCTTTTCTGATTTGGATTCCTTTTATTTCTTTTTCTTCTCTGACTTCTGTGGCTAAAACTTCCAAAACTATGTTGAATAATAGTGGTGAGAGTGGACAGCCTTGTCTTGTTCTTGATCTTCGTGGAAATGGTTTCAGGTTCTCACCACTGAGAACAATGTTGGCTGTGGGTTTGTCATATATGGCCTTTATTATGTTTAGGTAAGCTCCCTCTATGCCTAGTTTCTGGAGGGTTTTTTATCATTAAATAGGTGTTGAATTTTGTCAAAAGCTTTTTCTGCATCTGTTGAGATGATTATATGTTTTTTCTCCTTCAATTTGTTAATATGTTTTATCACATTGATTGATTTGTGTATATTGAGGAACCCTTGCATTCCTGGGATAAATCCCACTTGATCATGCTATATGATCTTTTTAATGTGCTGTTGGATTCTGTTTGCTAGTATTTTGTTGAGGATTTTTGCATTTAAGCTCATCAGTGATACTGGCCTGTAGATTTTTTTTTTTTTTTTGGTGGCATCTTTTTCTTGTTTTGGTATCAGGGTGATGGTGGCCTCATAGAATGAGTTTGGGAGTGTTCCTCCCTCTGCTATATTTTGGAAGATTTGAGAAGGACAGGTGTTAGCTCTTCTCTAAATGCTTGATAGAATTTGCCTGTGAAGCCATCTGGTCCTGGGCTTTTTTTTGTTGGAAGATTTTTAATCACAGTCTCCATTTCAGTGCTTGTGATTGGTCTGGTTTTATTTTCTATATCTTCCAGGTTCAGTCTCAGAAGGTGGTCTGTTTCTTCCAGGTTGTCCATTTTATTGGTATAGAGTTGCTCGTAGTACTCTTTCACGATCCCTTGTATTTCTGCAGTGTCAGTCGTTACTTCTCCTTTTTCATTTCTAATTCTGTTGATTTGAGTTTTCTCCCTTTTTTTTCTTGATGAGTCTGGCTAATGGTGTATCAATTTTGTTTATTTTCTCAAAGAAACAGCTTTCAGTGTTATTGAGCTTTCTATTGTTTCCTTCATTTCTTTTTCATTTATTTCTGATCTGATCTTTATGATATCTTTCCTACTGCTAACTTTGGGTGTTTTTTGTTCTTCTTTCTCTAATTGCTTTAGGTGTAAGGTTAGGTTGTTTATTGAGATGTTTCTTGTTCCTTGAGGTAGGATTGTACTGCTATAAAATTCCCTCTTAGAACTGCTTTTGTTGCATTCCATAGGTTTTGGGTTGTCATGTTTAAATTGTCATTTGTGTCTAGGTATTCTTTGATTTCCTCTTTGATTTCTTCAGTGATCTCTTAGTTATTTAGTAGTGTATTGTTTAGTCTCCATGTGTTTGTATTTTTTACAGATTTTTTCCTGTAATTGATATCTAGTCTCATAGCATTGGGGTCAAAAAAGATTCTTGAAATGATTTCAATTTTGTTAAATTTACCAAGCCTTGATTTATGACCCAGGATATGATCTAACCTGGAGAATGTTCCTTGAGCACTTGAGAAGAAAGTGTATTCTGTTGTTTTTGGATGGAATATCCTATAAATGTCAATTAAGTCCATCTTGTTTAATATATCTTTTAAAGCTTATGTTTATTTGTTTATTTTCATTTCAGATGACCTGTCCATTGGTGAAAGTGGGGTGTTAAAGTCCCCTACTATCATTATGTTTCTGTCGATTTCCCCTTTTATGGCTGTTATCATTTGCCTTATGTATTGAGGTGTTCCTATGTTGGGTGCATAAATATTTAATTTGTTATGTCTTCTTCTTGGATTGATCCCTTGATCATTTTGTAGTGTCCTTCTTTGTCTCTTGTAATAGTCCCTATTTTAAAATCTATTTTGTCTGATATGAGAATTGCTACTCCAGCTTTCTTTTGATTTCCATTTGCATGGAATAACTTTTTCCATCCCCTCACTTTCAGTCTGTATGTGTCCCTATGTCTGAAATGGGTCGCTTGTAGCCAGCATATATATGGATCTTTTTGTTGCATCTATTCAGCCAGTCTATGTCTTTTGGTTGGAGCATTTAATCCATTTACATTTAAGGTAGTTATCAATATGTATGTTCCTATTACCATTTTCTTAATTGTTTTGGGTTTGTTATTGTACGTCTTTTCCTTCTCTTGTGTTTGCTGCCTAGATAAGTTCCTTTAGCATTTGTTGTAAAGCTGGTTTGGTGATGCTGAATTCTCTTAGCTTTTGCTTGTCTGTAAAGGTTTTAATTTCTCCATCAAATCTGAATGAGATCCTTGCTGGGTAGAGTAATCTTGGTTGTAGGTTTTTCCCTTTTGTCACTTTAAATATGTCCTGCCACTCTTTTCTGGCTTGCAGAATTTCTGCTGAAAGATCACCTGTTAACCTTATGGGGATTCCCTTGTATGTTATTTGTTGTTTTTCCCTTGCTGCTTTTAATATCTTTTCTTTGTATTTAATTTTTGATAGTTTAATATGTGTCTTGGCGTGTTTCTCCTTGGATTTACCCTGTATGGGACTCTCTGCACTTCATGGACTTGATTGATCTATTTCCTTTCCCATATTAGGGAAGTTTTCAACTATAATCTCTTCAAATATTTTCTCAGTCCCTTTCTTTTACTCTTCTTCTTCTGGGACCCTTATAGTTCGAATGTTCGTGGGCTTAATGTTGTCCCAGAGGTCTCTGAGACTGTCCCCAATTATTTTCATTCTTTTTTCTTTATTCTGCTCTGTGGTAGTTATTTCCACTATTTTATCTTCCAGGTCACTTATCAGTTCTTCTGCTTCAGTTATTCTGATCTCATTTGGCTTAATTTACTGTGTTTGCTATCTCCTTTTCACAGGCTGCACGTTCGTAGTTGCCCTTGTTTTAGGTGTCTGCCCCTAGTGGCTAAGGTTCGTTCATTGGGTTGTGTAGGCTTCCTGGCAGAGGGGACTGGTGCCTGTGTTCTGGTGGATGAGGCTGGATCTTTTCTTTCTGGTGGGCAGGACCGCATCCGGTGGTGTGTTTTGAAATGAAAATAAAATAAAATATGATAAAGTTATTAAAATAAAAAAATTAAAAATAAAAAAATAAAAGAAAGAAAGAAGGAAGAAAGAAACCAAACCAAAAAAGAAATCCACTAATGATAACAAGCTCTATAAAGTATACAAAAAGAAAAAAAAAAAAAACCATAAAAAAACGGACAGACAGAACCCTAGGACAAATGGCAAAAGCAAAGCTATACAGACACAATCACACAAGGAAGCATAGATATAAACACTCACAAAAAGAGAAAAAGGAAAAAAAAAATCTATATATTACCAAAAAGCAAAGGAAGAGAGCAACCAAATCAATAAAGAAATCTACCAATGATAATAAACTCTAAATACTTAACTAAGATAAACATAAAACCAGAAACAAATTAGATGCAGAAAGCAAACCCCAAGTCTACAGTTGCTCCCAATGCCCACTGCCTTGATTTTGGGATGATTCATTGTCTATTCAGGTATTCCACAGATGCAGGGTACATCAAGTTGACTGTGGGGATTTAATCCGCTGCTCCTGAGGCTGCTGGGAGAAATTTCCCTTTCTCTTCTTTGTTCGCACACCTCCTGGGGTTCAGTTTTGGATTTGGCCCTGCCTCTCCGTGTACGTCGCCTGAGGGCGTCTGTTCCCGCCCAGACAGGATGGGGTTAAAGGAGCAGCTGATTACGGGGCTCTGGCTCACTCAGGCTGGGGGGACGGAGGGGTACAGAATGCAGGGCGAGCCTGCAGTGGCAGAGGCCAGAGAGAAGTTGCAACAGACTTAGGCTCGCCTTGTGTCCTCCCGGGGAACTTGTCCCTGGATCACGGGACTCTGGCAGTGGTGGGCTACACAGGCTCCTGGGAGGGGAAGTGTGGATAGTGACCTGTGCTTGCACACAGGCTTCCTGGTGGCTGCAGCAGCAGCCTTAGCATTTCCTGCCGGTCTCTGGTGTCTGCCCTGATAGCTGCGGCTCGTGCCCATCTCTGGAGTTTGTTTAGGCAGTGCTCTGAATCCCCTCTCCTCGCGCACCCTGAAACAGTGGTCTCTTGCCTCTTGGGCAGTCCCAGACATTTTCTTGGACTCCCTCCCAGCTAGCTGTGCCGCACTAGGCCCCTTTAAGTGGTGTTCATGTAGCCAACCCCAGTCCTCTCCCTGGGATCTGACCTCCAAAGCTTGAGCCTCAGCTCCCAGCCCCCACCTGCCCCGGCAGGTGAGCAGACATGCCTCTTGGGCTGGTGAGTGCCTTTTGGCACCGATCCTCTGTGTGGACCCGCCACCCCCTGTCTCCCCCAGTGAAGGGGCTTCTAGTGTGTGGAAACTTTTCCTCCTTCACAGCTCCCTCCGAGTGGTATAGGCCCCATCCCTATTCTTTTGTCTCTGTTTTTTTCTTTCATCTTTTGCCCTACCCAGGTATGTGGGGAGTTTCTTGCCTTTTGGGAAGTCTGAGGTCTTCTGCCAGCGTTCAGTAGGTGTTCTGTAGGAGCTGTTCCACGTGTAGATGTATTTCTGGTGTATTTGTGGGGAGGAAGGTGATCTCCACGTCTTACTTCTCCACCATCTTGAAGTTCTCCCAACACTAGGCTCTCTTAACAACCAACTTGGACAGTGCCTGCAATCCTGATGGAGACTAGAGGGCAGCAGCACCACATAACACTCAAAACCCCAACTCACGTCATGGCCGCTGATCTCCACCTGCAGCTGACTTAATAAACCTCTCTCTATTGTGTTACCTCTTCTAGCGTTTTGCCCTTCTCTGTGGGACCCTTGAGGATGGAGAAAAGAGTTCAGAAATGCATCCTGAGTTATTCAAGAACTGCTTAGTAAGCCATCTCCCCAACCCCAGGAAAGGATGCCATTTTTGCTTTCAACACTTTTAAAATCATTGTTCACCGAAAGAAAACAACCTTTCTCCCCTCAGCCGTTTCCAGAGGGAAACATCGAGCCCAGGTCTATGAAGTATCACCCTGTGTGATAGTCAGCTTTGTTGAGAACTCCATGGTCTGTGCAAGTTACAAAGAACAAATAAGAAAGCATGATGCTCAGCCAACAAATGGTGAGGCTAAATCAGGATCACTCAGCAGAGACATTTCGGATCAGTTTGACTTCTCCACCCTTTTCTCTAAATTCCCCTTTCTGTTCTTATTCCCCTCTCAACTGACTGTTGCCTTTTGGGTCCCTTTTCTTCCCTGTTGCATTTCCTCTCCTTTATTTTCTGGAATTCAACTCTTGTCCGTTCTTTCTATTTTGTTGCAATTCCATCCCCTTCCTTCCGTCTCTGTGTTGGCATTGTCTGCTTTCCTGGAGATTTATGCAGCACGACTTCATGAGCTCACTATTTCATCCAGGAAAACAGTACAGAGAGCCAAGGCAGGTGGGAAGGGGTCTCTATCTTACCTTGTAACTAGGTTAAGAGATAGTCCATTGTTGTGGGTATGATCCGTTCTGGTCTTTTCATAGTCCTGAATAGCGCCCTAACAGCTCCATTACCTCTGCAAGCAGAGAGATGTTGTTTGCTTTCAAATCAGCAGGGCCTGCCTAAAAGCCTACCAATCCAATAAAAGTCTCAATTGTGCTGGCCCTCTCCACGTCTCCTCCCATCCCATGCTTGTGAGGTTCCTGACAACAAAGTTAATGTTATTCATCAGAATAATACTCCTTCCAGTCAGCTTCAATTGTGGTGTCCAGCTAACGACAGGGGGAGTGAAGCGATTTCAGGGTTGCCTTTCTCCTATGCGATGCATTCTTACAAGAGAGACCTGGGCTGAGGAAGAGGGGTAAAGGATAGATAGGTAAAGGAGTCTTTCCTTTATAAGAGTCATATTTACCTTTCCATATTATTTTGAATTCTACCCTAGCTCAGAAACTAAGAAGAGGCATGTTGTTCTTCTGCAAAGAGACACAATGGCTGTTCAGATAACTCCAAACACATTAACTTGATTTCCCTTTATCTGGCTCTCCCTGTGTCTGTCACTGCCATTCTGTCTGCCCCCTTGGTCTCTTTCCTTCTTTGGTTTTCTTTTCTCTCTCTCCTAATACCATCATTAACTCAAGGCTCTTGAAGTTGTTTTTCTAGCAAATTGTGAAAGAGCTTATGTGGATGAGCTAAAGTTGAACCAATGCTTAACCTTTTCATGCCAATCCTGTTGTTAAATTCTTTATTAGTAGAGGAAGAGTCATTTCTTACAGATTTGACTGGGAATACCATCCTCATGATGCTGTGGGGTCTGTTTTCAGTGGCCTGAGGACAGTCCTATAAAGGATGCTGTGGGAAGCTACACTGATTGTCTTAGTTCGGGCTGCTATAACAAAATACCACAGGCTGGGTGCCTTATAAATTATAGAAATTGATTTCTCACAGTTCTGGAGGCTGGAAGTCCAAGATCGGGGTGCCAACATGGTCAGATGAGGGCCCTTTTCTGGGATGCAGACTTCTCGCTGTGTCCTCACATGGCTGAAGGGGCTAGGCATCTGTGTGGGGTCTATTTTATAAGGACACTAATCCTATTCATGAGGGCTCCACCCTCATGACCTAAGCACCTCCCAAATATACCATCACACTGGGTATGAGGATTTCAACAAATGAATTTTGGGGTGGGAAGGCAAAAACATTTAGACCATAGTACTGATGAACTCAAGCAGTGATGGAAAATCCTTATTCTCCTGGAAAGTGAGACTGGCTTGGAGTTATGGTTGGACAATAAATGGTTGGCAGCACAAGGGAAAACAATGAAGAGAGATGAGCTAGAAGACTGTTGCTGACATAAACGAATCTAGAGAAAAAGAAGAAGTAAATGAGGAGGAGAGGAGAGGAAGAACAGCTGACCCTAAACAAGGGCAGCCCCAACTTATCTCAGTGGGGTCCTCTGATCTGGCACTTCCGCCCTGGGCAGCTCATCCTCACTGGCCTATTCGCTGTCACGTAACTTAATATAAGCCAATCCGCTGTTGCTGTGAATGTTGTCACTGTTTCACTTGGGAGTTGTCTAATTCTGAAGTCCTTCCTCATTAACTTTCTCTGCTTAGCTTTGGATGGTGACCCATTCTAATCAGGGAGCATGCATCTGTCCCTCGTGGTTCATCCTTATCAGCAAGCCCTCAATTTAATCCCTGATCCAGTCTTTATTCATGTCCTATCGGTAAGGCTGAGATGGTCACTGACATCAGCTTCCTTTGCCAAGGACACATTCAACACACTGTGGAAAATGCACACAGAAAGCTGCTTAACAAATGCGATGGAAATGAAGTTTCCATCCTATTTCCACAGATCCCTGGGCCCTCATCACCTGACTAAACCTAACTCTCCAAGTGCCTCCATTTCTCCCACATTCTCCACCTTTCCAGGGCACAGGTTTCTCCGTGAAGGATTTTCTCTCTGATCCTTCATTATCTTCCATCGTTACGTCCTTCCTCACCATCGGCGCCTTCCCTGGCCTCTCTATGCATGGTCAGCAGCCGAGGCAGACAGTGGAGATGCCTCAAGCCCCCCGTGGGGCAGATGGCCAGGCCACGCTGAAGACAGAACAGGAGTAGGAGCCTCCACTGGGCCAATTAGGATTCATGGGAGGACAGCAGGAGTCTTAGTTCTGGAACTGCGGGTTTCTCATTAGCAGAGCAGTGCAGACCACAGAGAAGGAGAGAATGAGGCAGAAACGAAGTTTTTGTGTGTAAGATTTTTCACCCATATCTGGCCAACGGTCCTAATCCTGAACACTTCCTTCCCTTCTCTCTTTCCTCCTTATTTCTTTATTTTCTACCCCTACTTTCTCTGTGTCCATTTTACTAAGAAGACAGGTACATCTAAACCATCAAACCTAAGAACCCAAAAGGGTGTTTCTCATGATCTCTTTTATCACTCTCCTACTGTTTTCCTCTCTAAATAAAACACTAGATGATTTCATACTTGGTAGGAACTGATTGACTTATTCTACGTAAACACATGAAAGCAATCATCAAAGGTTTAAATTGATTATGTATTTGGAAGGAAGTGAAGAGTTTCACACATGGGTACCAAGCAGGCAGATACTGAAAACTGCAACAGCAACAGAAGGATAATTATATATTAAGATTGTGAGGAAACTAGAAACCATCATAAGCTAGTACAAAATATTACTCCTTGTTTGTTTATTTCAGCACTCTCCTTGATCTGATATCTAGATCTGTCTAGACAATGTGATTTTAAGGACAGAGCCAAGAATTTAGTCCTACTTTAGTTCAAATCCTGATTCTGCCACTTATAAGGTTGATCATTTTAAATAAACAAGAAATATCTCAGAATTTGGTTCCTCATTTACAAAATGCAGATGGTCATAGTATCCTTATAAGGATGGCTTATAGAAGCTACTAATTTAAAGATTATTTCTTACGATCTCCTGTATTTCCTACTAAAATATTTCCAATGGGATATGTAAGTGAAATGAGGACATGTATATTCATATGTGAGTATTTTGTATTAATCCATTCTGGAAGAAGCTTCTTTTTTCTCCATATATGCCCTGACCCACTTGAATTTACTCTTACTACTGGTAACAGACAAGCCCGCTTGTATTCAAGGAAATTGGTTTCAGGCCTTTGCAACAAAAATAAAAAAAGGATTTCTATGGCAAGGGCTTGTCCTGAGATTCTTCCTTCTGGAAACTTCCTTTATAATTTTGTTCTTGTCATTTTCCTTTAATGAAAATTGACTCAGCCAATCAAGAATTCCATGTGCTCTAAATACTTGTCCCCATCCATTTCTATTTGATGTTCCTAACCTGTGCTGTTGTCCAAGGAAGGACTTGGAAACAATAAATCTTGACACAGTTTACACTTCAAATATTAATAAAAACTGAGGCACATAAAGAAAATTCAGATTCTCTCTATTGGGATGAGGGTTTACAAGTTGTCAGATCCTAGTATATAGAGCCTTTCCAGAAAATTGGAGAAAACTCTGGGGCAGTTTCTCAGGGCTGATAGCAAAGTAAATCTTGATGTGTGGCACATTCCTGTATGGACTGGGATATTTGGGAACATCACTATATATTTGCTAAATTAGTTGTTTATTGTTTTGTTGACATTAAATAAATACCTTATTTAAGGTATTTATTTATTTAAGATACTTTTTTTAAGGTATGTCTTTTGAAAGAAAAATGGTTTGGGTCATTACTTTCATTTTGGGTATTCAATAAAGATAGCCCACAGAGTCCAGCTAGTATTTCATTTTATGGCAACTGGAAACTGGAGGAAAAGCTAGCAAGAAACTTTTCATTCACAAACATAAAAACCTGGGTCAGTTTATGATCTTACTAATGAAACTGAAACTAAGCTAGCCCTCCATAATTGTGTATGTATAATTCTCATTAACCAAAGGGTATTATGTTCTGTTAAGATATGTTAGAAACACTGGATCTGTATGGATAAAATAAAACCCTAAAAGTTTAAAGAACACATCTCACTCGAAAGATCTTAAGTAATCTCTACTATTTTGGGGGAGAAAAACAAATAAAGAAAACAATGGAGCCTGAAATAGGTTACAGAAAGTGCTTTTAGGAGGTAATTTCAAAGCTTCAGCTGAACAGAAGTATGCAAAAAAAAGCCCAGAAGAGTGTTGAAACACAGGAGCTGGAAAAATGAAACATTGTCTGTATTAATAATGGTATTAATTTGTTTTCTACTTGAAAGGGAGTAGGCAGAGAATAAAATAGAAAGGTAGGGAAGAGAAGAGAAGGGAGATAAAAATAGAAAGTATGAGGTACAAACTGGGAGACTAAATCTCATATTTTCATAAATAGTAAAAGAAATGTTTAGGAACAAAGGTGCCTAGTATTCTATTTAAAGTTTTTTTTGTACATATAGGTTTAAATGCCAATGTCTCAACAAGTTAGAAACACACATATCTTGTGTGAATTGTTTTTCGTTTTTTTGCATGTGTATTTTTAATTTTGGGGAAATTAGGCATAAATTCTAGTTCTGAGCTCCACATGTGGGTTCACACCGTGTGGGACAAAAATAACTGATGCTGAAGGGTGAGCTGGATTACAAACTGAATTAATAGTAGAGGTAGAAGGCTGGAGTGAGATGTTACTGTAAACTCACAAGCTCTCAGGAATTTACAGGTATTTGGAGAGGGCATTGGACAGTCCATTGAAATGGGGTTTCTAGACAATTATCTATATTTAAATAAACAGAACACTACCAGTTAATATCTGGGGAACAAAAACATGAAGTTATCAAATGTACAAAAGAGAACTCTTGGTCAATAGGAAACCCTCCATATGAAGATTGAGAGCTAAGAAGAAAATAATTCATCCAAGCTGCTTGCTGATTTGTGCTATCCCCTTGGGATTTAAGTTTGGGCATCTTGGAGCACCCAGGATAACGTTTAAAATAAGGCAGGATCTATAGTAAGTTCTATGATAAAGAACAGAACTGTACTTTATAAGCAGAACAATTTTTATGTCACAGTATTCCTTGCTCCTGTTTTTCCTTATGTTTACTGAAATCTATTGGAAAATGACAAACTACCTTTTGTCAAGTGTAATCAAGGAAAAGGAATGACATCCATACTTGGGTCGGAGATTTCAATGTGGAGCTGCGAATCCAGATGAGTGTTGAAAGCAGGGGACGTGAGGGGGCAAGAGAAAGAAGAAAGGAAGGAAGAGTATGCGAGAAGGCGGAGAGGGGATGGGAGGAAAGAGAGATCAAGTAGGAGGAGGAGGAAAGGCAAGATGAGGCTGATGGTGATATGGAAACTGGGGGGAGAAGAGGGGGAAGTGGAGAAGAGGAAACGTGGGCGGCAGTGGTGAGAAGAGCATCAGAGCCATGCTGCTAAACAAACCAGGCTTCCACCCCCATACTTGTTTAGTTTCTTCAAATTTTTGTGTTTTGTTTTTGTTTTTGTTTTTTGCAGTATGCGGGCCTCTCACTGTTGTGGCCTCTCCCGTTGTGACACTGATTGACAGTACACTTAAAATTTTGACTGCTGATAAAACTACACATATTAATGCTGATATAACAGAAAGTTAAAAATCAAGATGGAATAAAAACTAAACCAGTATGAAAACTACTTATAGGAGAAATGTGCTGAAAGATAATATTAAAGTTTAAGTTTAAAGCAATATTGTGAGCGGGAATAAAGGAAGCCGATTAGGGGAGACTTGCTGAGCTGCAGCCGTGTGGCTGGCTTTCTCCCACACTTGCAGAGATTTTCTTTTTTAATTGATACGGAAAGATGCAAAATAAAATATATAATGTAATAGACAAACCTTCTGTTGGATTAATGCAAAAGTATAATTAGCAACTGTTTATAGAGTATCAGCAAAGCACAGGGATAGCAAATAATAATGATGCTGATAATAATAATAATAATAATGGTTTAAGAATCTCTGAGATTTCAACATAAAAGTGCCGATGCAGACATCACAGGAAAAGAAGCTTTTTGTATTTACTTCCTAACATACTTATGGCAGTTTAACCTCTGTTAGTATTTCAAGTTGGGGTGGGAAAGGGGGTACCATAATGTTTTCAATATTTACAGTCCTCAAAGGTCTTAATCTGACCCTGACCACCACATCTATATGAATTTAATAAAGGCAAATAACACCCTTTTAAAGCCTATGAAAAGACTTTATAATTTCATAATGTATATTAGCGGTCCCCATTATAGTGCTGGTTTAATCAGAATAAGGATGGCATCCACATTATAATAACAAAGACACACCATGTATTAAGACACATGTGAGGAATATGATTTGATTTGCCTGAAAATGAAATCTTTGATACATCAAAGCAGTTCATGAATTTCAAGTAGATTCACAATTCAGAGTCTAAAGTGTTCTTTCAAATTCCATGCTATTAGAAAATTGTTAGTTTGTTTCTTTTCTCAGAATGTAGATAATGCTACTCCAGTACTCTGCTATCATTTTGGACTTAGCACATCCCCAAATACTTTTTCTCACCCCCCAGGGACTATGAGTCTGAGGTTTGAATAACTGGCCATTAGAGAGCTTCAGATGTGTGGGCCACTTACTCTTCAGCTCCAAATATTTAGGATGCAAAGGTGTCTATCTACCTTCCACACATCAAATCATTAGCACATTTTTAAATATACGCCATCTGAATTATTGAGACATACAGCTCCCAATATCAAGAATAAAATTAATTCTCTTTTGGAGCAATCATAGAAAAGAAAAAACTTACATTCAGAAGGCAGAAGGCACTTGTACTTTCTTATAGCCTGCTCTCTAGTCCTAAATGCTGGGTTCCATCAGTTAACTTAGAGTTCTCACTGAATCTTCTGTCAAAATTGACGAGCTGAAGTTGTTAAAACTATGTTTACTTTGAACTTCATATGCTGCGTGCTGGACTTGGGAGAGGCAAGAGCATCTTTATTGACGGCGCTTAGGGAGTTTCTGCTAATTAAGACCTGTTCACCTGAACCAAGCAAGTGGCTACACTCCGTGTAAGAATACACGTTCTTCCTGATCTCACCTGTCTTTCTATGCATTAGTTAAGGTGATTAGAAGATGATGGCTGACTGGCAACTTATTCTGGGATGAATTTATGCTCCCCCCGCAAAAGAAACTAGAAACAGAGGAGCTATAATATTTAAGTGCTTCTCTTTGCTACAGTCTGTTTAGCTCTTTTTTCATGTAGAAATGTGTAATATGTTAAAGACACCTTAAGTTTTGAATTGATGACCTCCTTTTTCATAAATATAATGTAAACCACAACACATTTTTAAATAGATCACTAATTCAGCCACTGCTTAAACAATTATATCCACCACATTTTTTAGAAGAATAGGCTTCTACTCAACATTATAATTTAAATATGTTTTCACTAAAAACTTTAATTCTTATTAAATTCAGGAGACACCTGCACGATACACATACACATAAGTGCTTTGACATCTACCACTGAGTTATTGAAATATCCATTTCAAAACCCGTCTCACCACAATCAGTCGAGTCTTTCAACAGTGTACAGAGAAAATAAATATCTCAAACTGTCTGTTCAAGTGCTCTTAAAACTTAAAGAGCCTTGGATAGGATTATCATCAAAGAATGAAACAATATATTAAAATTTTAAGAACTGCATTACAGAAGACTAATATTTCCACTTAGAAAACAAATTATGTTAATACATATTCACCACAATTGTGGTGAATACAGACACACACACACACACACACCACAGTTCATCCAAGGAACACATTATAACAATAAGAGCACCCTAAAGGGACGGTTTGGGATTTATTGTGCATGATCACTCATTCCCTATAGCCAGCCAAACTTGCTGGGGTAAGTAGGTAAGGCTTGGGGTAAGTAGGTAAGGCTTGGGGTAAGTAGGTAAATGACGGCAGGTGTTGAAGGACAAAAAAGATAAGGGATAAAGGAGGCTATCAGTAGCTTCCAGTGTTCCTGCAGCTCTCAAATTCATGCAGTCCTGCTGGTGGGCAGGGAACAGTGATCAGTAGCTTGGACAAAAATGACAACCTCTTCGGTGGAGCTACTAACTTGTGACACCTGGTCGTACTTTCAATCTACACTTGTATCGATATAACACAAGAGTAACCTAATGGATTTATAGGGTGTTTTCCATACTGATACACTTCAAGGCTAAAACTCAGAAGATAAAAGTCAGACGTGAAGGCAATTACTTTAGACAATTCTGAGAAACTGAGAAGATGCTACGAACACACAGTGGTGACAATGGAGCCACGAATAAGGAACCTTAATTTTTAGACATCCGTCTTTCCCTATATTTTTTAAATTTTCTCTATCAGTGGTTTTACTCCATATTGCCTGCCCTAAAAGCAAGAGGTCTCTTATCTGAGGTTTATCCCATTTAAGAGGATGCCTTCTCTAAAGTCAAATTCATGGTCTTGATTTCCAAATTTGGGTCTTCCCAAATATTCTCTATCTCAGGAACAGGAAGCACCATACATCCAATTCAAGCCAAAACTCTGGGAGCCAACTTTGTCACTTTCCTTACCCTAACCCCCAATAACCAGTGCATCATAAAAATCTTGCCAGTTTTACTTCTAAATCAACCTGCCAAATTCCATTTACATGTACATCCATATTACCACTAATTCAAAGCACTTCAACCTCCTGCTTGATTATTGCAGTGGTCATGTGTTCATTGTTCACTCTTGCCATCTTCAATCGGCTTTCAAATTGCACCCAGAGTAATTATTTTAAAACACAACATTAAGCCTGTCATTGCTGAGAAGTAAGGGTTAACTTATCCAAGAGAGATCCCCTGGGCCTTCTCTAAAGACCCATAGCAACTAAGGCAGGATATGAGCTTAAGGCAACCAACCCTGGCCGCTCACAAGCATAGAACTCTAGGCCCTTCTCATGCCAAGGGAGGGGCCAGTGCCTTTACAAACAGGGACAGTGATGTGGGGAATTCTGTTACTTACTTGCTACATCATATACCTTTGAACTTTAGTGCCCTCATCAAGTCACAGGAGAGGCCAGCTCTACCCACAACCATAAATGCTGAAAGTGGCTGGGACCAAGTTTCTGTCTTCTAATATTATTATTGTTTTTCTGCTCTTGGTCACACAGCACTCCCCAAATCGTGCAGCTTCAAACCCCAAAGGTCAAGGGTAGGGTTCCTCCTAAAGTTTGGTAACTGGATTTGCTAGAACTCTGTGGCATATTCTAGAATACAAATGCACCCACCACTGAACTGGTCTCCATGCGATAACTTGGGGGTTAAACTTTAATCCCCGAAATGCTATTCTAGAGGGTTTGGTGTCCTTGTTTGCATGACAGCTGCCAAGCTTAAAACCCATCAGTAGCACCAACATCATTCTTAAGATAAATACCAAAGTCCTGACTCTGGGAGGCAGAGCACAGCATGACTTGGCTCCTATCTCCCCTCCCAGATTCACTTTGCACTCTTGTTCACTCTGTTTCAGCTAACTTGCCTTCTTTCATTTTTCACAAATGCAACATATCTCTTCCTGCCTCAGGGCCTTCACACTGTTCTTCCCAATGCTGGAGCATTCCTTCCTACTCAACCTTCTGAGCTCAGATCAGAAGTCACTTCTCCAGGGAAGCTCTCCCTGATCTTCCAGACTAGCATGGCTGCCCTTTCAAATATCTTAGAGTGTTTAGCAAAAAGACAAAAACAAACAAAAACCAGTAGTCTTAAAAATTATTTTTTTCTTTGTAGCTCATTTCTAATTTGAAGTTCAAATCTAATAGGAAATGCTCATGCTGTTAATCACTAGTTGCAGAAAAATGTGTGTATGGTAATAGAAGTGTTTTCAACATGCACATTCACTCCCAAAGAGACCATTTTGTTGTTTTTTAATTGAGTTCTTGCTCCTCTCAGTAGAATGCTAGACGCTCTTCCCATTGCATTTGATACGTGTCCCCCACGACACTCACCATAAGTGCAATTATGTGACAAAGCGTGAGATTGTTTGATTTATTCCTAGCTTCCTCTCTAGACTATATGTTCTGTGTGTAGGGTGGAACTTTGTGTGGTTTCTCACTGCACTGTGTTCTCACTGTATAGCACAGAGCCTGGCACATAGTAGGAACTCCACAGCTATTTGTTGAGTGAAAAGATAGATTTTTAAATGAGTGTCATTGCTAATAAGAAAAAAAGAAGAAATTAAAGGCATTATGATTAAAAAACACAAGATACTTATAGAAAGTTAGGAGAAAGAATAAAAAAGAATATTCAGAATGCCAGTTAAACATATATTTAGCTTTTTTTGGTTTACATTTACTAAAACCCAGTTTCTTCATCACAAAAATATGTTACTTCTTCACTCACAGAAAGGGGAAAAAAATGAAGGACTGAGAGAGTAGCACTGGGGACCCCGTTGAAAAACATGGGCTAGAAGGTGCTGTAGTGTGAAAAGAAAGGGAAGAACATATATTCCTTGGTGGTCTTTATGAGGGAAGATAGTAGGCTGAGACATTAAATGAATGATTTGTTTTCCCTTTTTAAGGTATATGTTCCAGGGAGTCTCATTTGCCAAATGTTTCTGGAAACAGGCAAGAGAAACAGATGAGAATTATTAGATCAAATAGTGGTTAATGTACAAGATGTTCTACACCTAATAGATAAACAAGATGTAGAAAAATCACCAGGACCAGATGGCAGTTCTTATGTCCTTTCATATGTAGGATTTTCCTCTCCAAAACAGATTTGAAGCCCACAGATGTGTCTGGGTTTAGACTAACTGCAAGGAGTTGGGGGAGGAAGATAAGTCAATCCATTTCTAGGGCCGCCAGCTTTCACTGATCTTGCATTTAGAAATAAAGAACCAACAGAAGTGTCACCCCCTATCAAAATCTTCTTTAACTTTCATGATCAGAAAATTCAGTCTGAAAACAGAACATTTCCACACAGAACTTAAGCTTGATCATATAATCATCTCAATAAAGTGAATATTTTGCAGGACATCTGCAATTAGACACAATGACACTCGACAGTAAAAACACATACCGTGGATTTGTATTTTTTTGTTCTTTATCTCTTAACATGAGATTTTTCAGTTCTGGGTCTGTTATTTCCAGCTAGAAGGGATCTAGACAGCTGGCTGAGAGAGTCATTCTGCATATTCTGAGAGACAGGCCTGAGAGTCATTTGCTCTTTGTTTATGGGGATATATTAATGAATTTTTAATCTTTCTCTCACTGTCCCCTATGGCCATGATGCATTTGTAGAGAAAGCAGGTTTACACAGTAGAAAGGCTTCTGTCAATAGTATTAAACCTGCTGTTATTTATCTTTCTCGTCTTAGAATATGGAAAGGAGGCACGAGGAAGAAAAAAACTCAAGAATGCTACATTTGTTTAACAATAAAATATAGGATTCTTTTTTAGATTCCCCCCATATAGGTTTTTTTTTAAAATCCCCCCCCCCCCCTTGTGGTTGTTATTCACAATTGTGAAGCTGAATCCTAATGGGGGAGCCTGTGAAATTAGCCAACTGTTCTGGAAAGATGTCTTTATGGTAACTGAAGTAATTTGGACATACATATTCACTCTTAAAAATAGCCAATCTTTGTTTTCCTTAAACTTGATTCTTTCTTCTCCTCAAAGACTTGATGCTACCTGCTTTCTTTGGTGGAGGCTGGGTATTCTGAATCATCTCTTATGATTGAGATGATTCTTTGATATAGCACTGGACAACAGACACACTGACCAAAACAAACAAGTGAATAAATAATTGGAGAAGTAGACAGAAGCAGGGCTAGCAGAGCAGATCATACTACACCTAATGTCTAAGCAAAAGCAGCCACTGTTTTTGTTTGGCCTGTGAGTGATTTCATGTTTTACCAGGGTTTGTGATGTAAAAGGGAAAAGGGAGAGGAAGATGAACACTGAGGGAGATGAGCAGGCAAAGCAGGGTGAGCCTGGGTTGGTGAAAAGCTCAAGGACAGGAAAAAGCAGGGGACAGTGGAAGAAGCTATTACGCTGTCTTCTACTGCACTGTTCTGTGAGCCGTGCCCCCTGGAGTTGCGTGATACAGAAACTCCAGAGATAAGAGGCTTCCTGAGCACGGCCTTCACAATTTTACTAATCCAGGGCCACTCTCCTACACTGTTGGTGGGAATGTAAATTGGTGCAGCCACTGTGGAGAATAGTATGGAGGTTCCTTAAAAAACTAGATATAGAGTAACCGTACGATCCTGCAATCCCACTCCTGGGCATATATCTGGAGAAAACTCTAATTGGAAAAGATACATGCACCCTCAATGCTCAAAGCAGCACTATTTACAATAATCAAGACATGTAAGAAACCTAAATGTCCATTGACAGATGAATGGATAAAGATATGGTATATATATATACACAATGGAATGTTACTCAGCCATAAAAAGAATGAAGTAATGCCACTGCAGCGACATGGATGGACCTAGAGATTATCCTACTAAGTGAAGTAAGCCAGACAGAGAAAGACAAATATCATATGACATCACTTACATGTGGAATCTAAAAAAATGATAGAAATGAATTTATTTACAAAACAGAAATAGACTCACAGACACAGAAAACAAACTTATGGTTACCAAAGGGAAAAGGGGTGGGGAGGGATAACTTAGGAGTTTGGGATTAACAGATATAAACTACTATATATAAAATAGATAAACAACCAAGACCTATTGTATAGCACAGGGAACTATATTTAATATCTTCTAATAACCTATAATGGAGAAGAATCTGAAAATGAATATATATATACATGTATATGTATATGTATATGTATGTGTGTATGTAACTGAATCACTTTGCTGTACACCTGAAACCAACACAACATTGTAAATCAACTACACTTTGGAAAAAAAAGAGCCAAGGAGAGTACACAGATGCAGTAGGGCGTCCTGGACTGCTGCCCTTTCTTTTCCTTTTTGTCTCTGACCTGAGGAAAGAATGTGCTGAACTAGGGGTACAGGTACGATGTAACATAAGGGAAACAGGGAAGAAAAACCAAGCTGAAAAATGATCTAATCCCACTGTATCCAGAAAAACCCTGGTACACTCCCACCATTATAAACTCTTCTCTTGGGAAGGGCATCCATTCCAATTGTATCAAAAGATGTTATGGTGTTAGAGAACCTCCCTCTGAGGATTGGAAAGCTCGGCTGGCTGCCTAGTGGCTATTGTAGGGGGTGGGCTGTGAAAGAAAGGATGTGCTAGTATCTGGATGGGAGGCAGATAGCAGAAAGATGTGGAAAACTAAATTTACCCACTTCACACTCTGCCTGTGGTCAGTACTCTGAAGGTACAATGATAAGACCACATTCACAAAAGTTTTATTTCTGTAAGTTCCATTCTGTCCCTTTTCATTCCTGTAGCTACTGCAGACTTTTTTCTATATCTTTTGGACTAGTGCAAAAACCTCTCATTTTTCATTTCTCTAATCCCCTTCCATAGAGGGATTTTAAATTTTCCCTAAAATGCAGATTAGATACTTACTACCACCATCAAACACCCTTGATGCCTCACAGAAGCAAGTACAAACACCCTACTACGGCAGTCAAGACTCCCATGACCTGGTCTCTCTCTAGCTTGCCTTCCTCCACAACTCACCATGAGTGCCAGGCTTCAAGTACACTGAGCCATTTGCCATCTCCAAATACTCACACTGAGGACATTGTGCCATGATCATGCCAATCATTTTGGAATTCCCTTCTTTTTGTGTCAAATAACTCAACACATCCCCGCATGCCTCTTATGCCTCTGAAGCCTCCCTGATGTCAACAGCTGGAATTCGGTGTTCCTTGCATACATCTTTAGCACACCACCACTTATATCAGGGTTGTAGCAATTTTCAGTTCTTCACTGAATTATTGTTTGTCATTGTATGTGAATCTGGGTAACTCATTTCAAGTTCCTTGGAATAAGGTTCTTACCTTATTCTTTTCAGAATATCGACAATGATTTCCATCTAATATTCTCATTGAGTAGTAGTTGAGTGACCAGCTAACTAAATAGAAAAAGTAAGTATACATAAAAATCATTACACAAAACTGATTGTATTGGGACATAAGAATGATACATCTCTATGAACGTAAAACTTCTTCCAAACTGGGAGAAGTTTGGGATTATATGTACGTATATGGGATAAACAATTTAAATTAGATAAAAGTCTTCCTAAGGTGGGAAGTCCAGCTTTTAATAAAGATGAGAAAAATAATAGGGCGGCAGGAGGCTAGTCCAGTATCCATACTATCATACCACATGGCCAATCTCCCGAGTATGAAGGTATGGAAAATGCAGAGGTTAAGAACATGGACTTTGGGGCCTGACATAACTTTAAATCCTGAGGTCATTCCTTACTAGCTTTGTGACCTTGGGCAAGTTGCTCAACCTCTCTTATCTCTGGGGATAATAATACTAACCTCAAAGACTTATTGTTATATATACACTACCAAACGTAAGGTAGATAGCTAGTGGGAAGCAGCTGCATAGCACAGGGAGATCAGCTAGGTGCTTTGTGACCGCCTGGAGGGGTGGGATAGGGAGGGTGGGAGGGAGGGAGACACAAGAGGGAAGAGATATGGGAACATATGTATATGTATAACTGATTCACTTTGTTATAAAGCAGAAACTAACACACCATTGTAAAGCAATTATACTCCAATAAAGATATTAAAAAAATGTATAAGTAAAGTGCTTTGCATGGAATAATAGTTGACATTTATTGAATACTATTTTTTTTTTTTGTCTGAGAATGATTGTGCCAATCTAAGTAAAACTCTGAGACCTTTAAAATTTGAATACATTTTCATTACAAAAGCATAGTGACTTGAAGCATAGGATTTCAGTTCATGTGGGACTGGTTTGACCTAAACATTTAAAAATAAAGCTAATTCATCAATTCCACATGCCAAGGTAGAATACAGAAATTCTAGTGCATAAGAAGCAACGAATTCAGGTCTGAATAGTCAGGAGACAAAGAGAAGAAATAAATGAAAACACACACAACCGTTAAAAATAGAGTTTTGAAGTAAAACCACTTTTTCTCATTCAGCTTCTTGGCTTCATAGAATTATCTGACATGCTTATCCCTGGTGCTTTTTAATTTTTTTTTTTTTTTTTTAAAGAGGTTAAGAGTCCTAGATAGAAGAAGTTCCATCATACATGATGAATGGAAAATGTCAGTTACTCATCTTTTGTGTGTTTGGTAACAAAACTCAGCAATGAGCAGAGAGAATACTACCCTTCCCCATGAAGAATTTTCCAAAGGTACCATCAAAAACAACAACAATGTCAAATAGTGAAGGTAGATATATTGGACAACTGTCAGTTAACTATCCTTTTCCAGAGGTAGAAAACTAGATTCCTGTTTATAACTAAATAGTGAAGTGAATGCATAGATATTCAAAATTTACTTCTTTTGGTTAGTTTCTTTTGATATAAATCTATTTCTTTTGATGTGTATCTTTTCTTTTGATACATAGAAAAATAAAGAAATTAGTCATAAAAAGGAAATTTCTTAGAATTATTTCAGTGAACGTGTCAGTGTAAGATTGGGTCTTTCAGAAAGCTGTAATACCCAGAAAAGTGACACAGAAGTTGGAAAGAAATAATCATAGTTCTCCTATTTTGCAGAAATAGGAGGGTCATTTGACTTGCCAGTCATGGCTGGGCATTGTGCTGATTGGGCCTTTGAGAGCACCCCTCCCAAATTCCATATCAACAAGCATTTTGGGGGACCTGCTCTGTGTTCAGAGCTGTGAGTACAAAAAGGAATAAGAAAGACATTCTTCCTGCCTAAACCCTACAATCTATTAGAAACACATCCTTGAGTAGAAAGAACTTGCTTTTCACTAGAGTTACCTTTTTACTCATAATGCTTTAAACAGAAAGCTTCCTCTCCACAAATATGAGATGAATCTTTGATGCATAAATTCATGTTATATTTTTTGATGAAGAGGAAACTTAATTACACTTTAAAAGAAAGGGATTGTAAACATGTGACTTCAGTAATTAGGGCTCAAACATAATGAGCCATTTAGAAATAATGCTGCATTACATTTTCAATGACAATAGTTTACTCATTTACATAATGTTTTACATTCATTTTTTTCATTTAATCATTCTGACGACTCTGTGAAGCACGCTTTTTTACCCCCATTTTCTGAATGGCCAGGTTGTTGCTTAGAGAAGCCATATTATTTGCCCAACAAATCACATGTAGAACAATTAGTTAACCAAGAGAGCCAGTAAGAATATCTGGCCCAGTTCCTATTGTGTCATTGGGCTTAAGGTATCACTGCACACATGAAGAGAATCCAATATCCTGGAGTTCTACCCCATGATTTCATTGTCTACTGCTTTAGATTTTACAGCTTGAAATCCCAAATCAATAGTTTTACCTAACAGGGGCAGATTATTCAAACAGTTAGTATACTCTGCTTATAAATATTTCAAGAAAATAGAATTTAAAATACCTACCATTACAAGCAACTGAATATATTTTAACATTTATTTGACTAGAATGTCTTAGCATCTTGCAGATCTCAATATTATGTCAATAGGAATGACAGATCAAGCTGTGTCTGTTATTTGGTCACAGCCTAAAAGTTGCTTTTGTTATGGTCAATATTAGTATATCTATTCAGCACTTGTTTCTTCTACCTGGAGTACAAAATATGCAACTAAGAGGTTTCTGCCACCATGCCAGTTAATAGAAATGTCTGGCTAGCATAATGCTAAGTAAGCCACGTTCTGTCTTGTTTGATTCACAACCATTTTTAGAAATAGTAGGGGAAAATGATTACTTAAGCAAACTGGCTGGCAATACTGTATTCGAGGTATGCCTATGTGACCTCATTTTTCTTCTTAGCTAGAATGTAAGAACAGAAAAGAAATTTACAGGTCATGTGGTCTACCTAGGTCTCTTTATATTTGAGGCAAGTTATATGGAAAGAGGAGAAACAACTTATTAGAGACCTAATAACAAGTTATCGGGGAGCACAGGCTCCGGACGCGCAGGCTCAGCGGCCATGGCTCACAGGCCCAGCCGCTCCGCGGCATGTGGGATCTTCCCAGACCGGGGCACGAACCCATGTCCCCTGCATCGGCAGGCGGACTCTCAACCACTGCACCACCAGGGAAGCCCCTACTCTAACTTTTCTTGAGTTATTTGGAGGTTGGGATGGCCCTGACTTCCATTCCAGCTCTGTATGTGTATTTCATATCACATATGATAGAGGATTTTTGTGGTAGAGATCAGCAATGACATTTTAAAATAGAGGGGTTCGTAAGGTTCTCTCTGAGCAGGTGACACCCTCAAATTAAATACAATACTTCTCATCTGGCAATGATTTGATCTTATTAGTGTGTCTGCTTTCAACATTAAGCTCTTCATAGGCAGTTTCACAACCTACATAAGGGCCTGAACAACACATCCTGTACAATTAGGTGCCTTTAAAATGATTTACATTTACTCCTGATTTTTATAAAGAACAGAGAGCTTTCAATCATGAAGTGATTGGTTTTAGCATATTATTGTGGCCACTTGATCTCCTTGCTTACTTCTCTCATTTTTCGTTTTTTTAACATCTTTATTGGAGTATGATTGCTTTATAATGGTGTGTTAGCTTCTGCTTTATAACAAAGTGAATCAGCTATACATATACATATATTCCCATATATCCTCCCTCTTGGTCTCCCTCCCACCTTCCCTACCCCACCCCCCTAGGTGGTCACATTCTCTCAGTTTTGATTCAAATATATTTTATTATTTTTTACAATCTTCACATGGTTGAATAGAAGAGTTAAAAAAAATAATCCAAATTAATCTCTTCATTCCGAAAAAAACAATTTTTTTTTTTGGTTGGAAAAGGCAGTACACCATTGGCTAATTTGATGTTCTTATTTTACTTTCTGTAAATTGAATTGTCTCAAGCTATCTCCACTCACTACGGCAATATGGAAATGAAATTGCTTTAAGGAGAAATGATAAATTTTGTATTTAAGTCCTATGTGACTAGGGAAAGGAAGTGCATACCTACAGCCATTGTCAACATGGATGCAGATGTAGAATATGACTGCTTAAGATCAGGATACAGTGATCAGGAATCAGGTCTCTGCATACCTCAAGATGAAACTAAACTGAGGTGAATTGGTTCGGTCAAATCACACATGGACCAACAGGCTGGCTTTAAACATCATTTACTGTTGAAGAGCCAACACACATCAAGACAACATTTGGATTCTTAAACAGCCTTAATTTTTTTTAATGTGTAAAAAGTTTACAAATTTTTTTTAAAAATTGAAGGCAAAGAAAATGTTATTCCAAATTAATATCTTTATAGCATTGTAGCATCTTTGAAATACTGTTTTCCAGTGAAAGATAATAGAATGAGCTTTTACGAGATTGAGTACTGAAGTTTATACAAGCATCAAGGCAAAATGGAGCCAAGCCACTGAGTTCTGAATTACAACCAACAACGTTGTCATTTAAAGTGATAAAATGTAAAAACAAAACAAAACAACAACAAAAAACCAAACTTATGTACTATTATAGGGGAGGAATAACTGAAGATGGATATAGGAACTTGTTGCAAATAGCAACAAGACTAACAGTTCTCATATAGATAATTTGTAATTTTGTGAATAAACCAAACCCACCGAAAATGCAATTGTGTTAATTGAAAAACTTGACTCGAAAAGGTATAAAAACAAAATAAACTGGGAGTTGTGACTGAATGCTACGCTTGCATATTTTACAGAATATTACACAAGTTGTCATTTTTCTTTACTATGAATATCTAAATATATACTTATTAATTATATTATTATATAATAACTATATAATAATAATACTATTATTATTACAAGTGCAGAATTAAGTTATGTTGTTATTTTTAACACGGATTAATATTAATCTAGCATGGCACACATGACGTGTTTCTAATGCCAGCCTCTGTTAAATTAAAAACAAGAGGCTGGCCTTCTCTTTGTCAGTAAAAAGGTAAGAACTCAGTTCTTCAACTATACAACTGATGACAGTAACACAAAGAAAGTGCTGGGGATAAAGAGTGACAGTTGGCTCTACTGGAGTTGAACTGAGGGAAAAGAGCCGAAGGTAAGAAAATCAAGCTCTTAGTGGAAGGATAAAGGTGAAGCAAGAAGGAAAATTGTTTTTGTTTACTTAAGAAGATTAATGAGATAAAGTCAGGGAGATGCTGTAGTTTTATTATGTACATTAAGTAGTTCTTATGTTAGGGATCAGAAAAGCAGTATAGCAGGACAAGCAAATGAGCCTGGCAGGCAGTTCTCAGGAGGAAAATGTGAGCTGTGTGTATTGCAATGATGATAAAGGGATAATAAAAAAAAGTGCATTGAGTTTCCCAATATTGAATTAAGTTCACAAGGTGGAGTTTGTACTGGCACTCTGTTATTTGCCAGTACCTGTTAATGACATTCTAGAGAAGACCCACAGTTTTTTTTTCCCTAGCATTTTCCTGGTGAGAAAAGGGGTTTGGGACGTTTAAAAGACTATACTTTTGGGCTTCCCTGGTGGCGCAGTGGATGAGAGTCCGCCTGCCGATGCAGGGGACACGGGTTCGTGCCCCGGTCTGGGAGGATCCCACGTGCCGTGGAGCGGCTGGGCCCGTGAGCCATGGCTACTGAGCCTGCGCGTCCGGAAAAAGACTATACTTTTGTAAGCCACTGTTACAAAGAGCTATGCAGCTGGGCCTCAAAATGCTGTTTTGGGCATCTATAAAGTGGTGTGTAGAGCCTGTTGGATCAATTCAAGAGAACTGGGTTGTTTTTGTTTGTTTTTTGTTTTTTTTCATTTATTTCTAACCAGGTAGTTAGAATAAAACCATTTAGTTTCCACTGATTCCTTAATCTCTGCCAAATTCTTAATCGAAAAGTAGCAAACTTGCCCTAAATGTTAGTTGGACACAAATTTCATACCCTAAGAGGTCAGTGTTTCCTGCTCCTTGGTAAATTTTCAAAATACATGTAACCTGTTGAAAGGGATCTGGGAAAGCTAAGCTACTTCTGGTGACTTTTTAATTTTTATTGGCATATAGTTGATTTACAATGTTGTGTTAGTTTCAGGTGTACAGCAAAGTAAATCAGTTGTACATATACATATATCCACTCTTTTTTAGATTCTTTTCCCATATAGGCCATTACAGAGTACTGAGTAGAGTTCCCTGTGCTATACAGTAGGTCCTTATTAGTTATCTATTTTATATACAGTAGTGTGTATATATCAATCCCAATCTTCCAATTTATCCAGTGACTCCATTTTGATTCTCTATCAGACCTACATCAAAACCATCCCTCTAAAAACACAATCTCAGTAAAAACGATGTATGTCTCATGCACATTTCACCTTCAAGGCTAGTCCCTTAGTATCTCATTTTCTTCTCCTTATGATGTTATCGCTGTAAGTGCCTCCTACGTAGAAATTTCTAAGACACCATTTGGCCAAGTAACATTCAGAATAACAACTTAACATTCTGTTCAGAACCTTATGTTCTAGGAAAACATTTTATGGTTATAAAAATAAACACAAATAGTCAAAATAAGTTCCATTTATAACAAGGGCATCTCTTCTGCTAAAGAAAAATATTTCCTCAGTGTCTAACCCTCTTTCAAGGATTCTCTCCTTTATATAAACGTATTTGTGTAATGGGCTCATTTTAACTACTTTTCAGAAACTGAATATACCTTAGTAGCCAAGGAAAAAAAAAAAAAAACAACACACACACAGAGAACAAAGAAAATAAAAGAAAAACAACCAAAGTGAAAAGCTGAAGGAAGAGGAGGTATTCTCTTTGTAATCTTGCTTGCTTCTTTCCCACTGAGGCAGCTGAAGGGACCTGCCAGAGATTTCATCGCAAAGGGAAAATTTCAGAGATGAGAAGCCACTTCAAATTGACACAAGACTGTTTTATCTGTCAGTCAAGGCATGAGGTGAAAAGTGGAATAGCAACAATGTCACTAAAATTATATTACTTTTCTTCAAGTACATAAATATTTTATTTCTCTTTTTTCAAATTTATTTTCTTACATTGATACATTCCTAGATGTAAAAGAGTGTAGTTTGGGGTTGCCCCTAGTTCGTAATAAATATTCAAGTCTTCACATGGTTCACTGACATAAATTCTTTGAGTTCAAGACTAATGAAGTTAGAGGACACCTTACGTTATATCTCAGTGGGCAAATGCAACACATTTATCCGTGAGGTTGTAGCCGTAGATCTGGAGCTGCTTTTGATGACTGTTTAGCTTTTCTAAGTATGACTGTGGAACACCAGCAGCCCCTCCCACACTGCAAACAGGAGCAGGTGCTGGAATGCTATTGTCCAGAAATGATACGTGTTAATAAAACAAGGGATCAGCGTGATCAGGGTTTTCTATGCCCTTCACATCCTTATGTGGTTGTATTTTCTGAGTGCCCAGGAGACACACCGTAGTCTCCTAGTCTCACTATAGCACAGTGCAGAGTAATACAGTTTCCTGGGAGGGGCAGGAAGATTTTAACCTCATCTCTGGGAGGTGTGGCCAAAGGAATGTTTGTAGGGAAAGAAAGAGGAAAACCTATTTAAAATCTAATGGACATTATATTACAAAAAGCTGACTGAGGGTCACTGGGGCTCCTGGTGGCTGAGATAAAAGCCAGGTTTCATTACCCCTAGATGAAGAGATGAAGAAGAGGATATACAAAAGTTTGTTGAATCGATAACAGTATTATGATTCAGGAAAAGGAAAAGCCTTTATATACCAAAAGGAATTTGAAGCTAGAGAAGAATGAAATATTTATCATAACAATACTGAAGGCACAAGGTAATTTCACATATGTCCATGAACAAGCTGCTTCAAAGGGTATATCTAAACAACACATCAGAAGATGACAGAGGGATTGAAAGGAGGAAAATCTATAAAAGCATTAAAGATAGCATAATCAACCAACACTTACTTTCTTTGATTTTTTTTTCCTGAGATCGGAAGAGATCATTATCATCATTCCTGCCATTTGTTGGGCACCCCTTGTATGCAAAACAGTGTGCTAGCGAACACTTTCTATCACGTTCTAAAAAGGAAATAAGACACCTCATCTCCGCTTCCACAGACTAGCTTTAATAGGCAAAGTCAAAGGCATCTTAGGAAAACCTTAAATGAAGCAGATCAGTAAACACATGGTTTAATCAACTAGGCATGTGTGAAATGGATGAAGCCCACCCTACCCATATTACTTCTAGAGGTGAGAATTTCACCCCCTCCAAAAAAAAAAAAAGTGGAATAAAGGAAACAAAGCACAATCCTATAAACCCACTATATTCAACATATGATTTTAGTATCTACTGTGTATTTAGCTTTATGTCAGACCTATTCCAGTCCTCTAAACTTTCAATCCAATTGAGAAAAACCAAAAAATCATTTTAATTGTAATACCAGACAAGTGGGTACCTAAATCAATGTGGAAGGGAGTTTAGTGCTATTGACATCGAGAGGGAGGCTCTATCCCTGAGGGTTAGAGTAAGAATTAAAATAAGATTATAGCACTCTATCCAATCCACCAAACGCTTCTGACATCTCTATTTGGAGGATTTTGAGCTTTGGGTGGGCAGATTGTCTTTTATTATAGTGGGAATTATTTTTTAAGCAGTAAATTTTTCTCCACTAATAAGCCAGGGGTGGTAAGTATGAAATGGGAGTTGACGAGAATATTTGTTGTCAAGAAAGATACAAGAGCTATTTAGTGAAGAACACATCATAATGACGTTCTGCCATATAAGCTCGAAGAGACACTATTGTTCCCTCCTTAAGATGGCCCTTATTGAAACAGAGCAGGAACCTATGGTTCCTCCCCGCCGTGTCCTCTGACTGCCTTTTGCCTGTGGAAAAACTTTAGCCAAAGAGTAAGTATAATCAGAGAAGTTAGAAAATGCAGAAGCAAAGAAAAGCAGTCAAATAGGACAAAACAATAATTGTTTAGTCACTAAGCAAAGTCAGTGACCTTTAGTTCCTTCTCAAGGGCTATAGATAACATTCTGAGCCATATCCTTTGAGATATGTCTTTTTTTAATTCATTAATTAATTTCTGGCTGCGTTGGGTCTTCGTTGCTGCGTGCGGGCTTTCTCTAGTTGTGGTGAGCAGGGGCTACTCTTCCTTGCGGTACACGGGCTTCTCACTACAGTGGCTTCTCTTGGTGTGGGGCACAGGCTCTAGGCACCCAGCTTCAGTAGTTGTGGTGCACGGGCTTAGTTGCTCCGTGGCACATGGGATCTTCCCGGACCAGGGCTTGAACCCGTGTCCCCCGCACTGGCAGGCGGATTCTTAATCACCGCGCCACCAGGGAAGCCCCTGAGCTGTCCTCCAGCTACTGAAACCCCCACCAGGTAGGAGAAGTTAGCTACATGATGACCAGACTGTAGCCATGACACAATTCCAAGAATTGGCCTCAAGGATATGGGAACAAACCAACCCTGGAACTGTACTTAAAACAATCCAGATGACGCTGATCAGACCAGCGATGACCAGTTTCACGATGACTGTCCACGCCGACTGTGCTGTTTCTGCATGTAGCCCCCTCCCTCTGTCTGTAAAAGCTCTTTCCCCCTGTTTGTCTGGGGCGGGGAGAGTGGGGAGCCGGCCTTTGGACAGGAGTCCACCCACCCCTTTGCCGGCACCCAAATACAGCAAGTTGTCCTTTCCACCAAGCTTGCCTCTTTATTGGCTTTTGAGGGCGAGCAGCTGGACCCCACTTTTAGTTACATTATCTCTGACCAGCACTGACTGTTACATTTCTCCATGTGTTTGTCACCATCATGTCTTTATTCCCGGTTTCCCGCTTTTCACTACAGCAATAAGTAATTTTTTTCCTGGAGACTTTCAGCAAGAAACTGGAATGCTTCTTAATACAGCATCTTTCATTAGCAACTTCTGCTGCAATATAATACCCCTGAATTTCTTCTCTATTGTTCTAGCTTTTTTCCCCCAAATATACTGTAATTAATGAAGGGCAGAGAACAAGTTTACCTTGTGGTATTCTGACAGCCCTTGAGCTGGTGCTGAGTATACAAGAGAAATTTATAAATGGATGAACAGATAATTGAACAGAGGTGGACATAACTAATACAAGCCCAGAATCCCTCCAAGATTATTACAATTTTAATATGTAATACATATATGTACCTTTACCAGAAATTCAAATTAGGACCATAGCTGATGAATTCAGCGTTTCCCTGAGATTTTTTTTTTTTTTCTTCCCCTAGGCCATTCTAATTTCCATAGGGACCTATAACAAAACTCACATCCCTTTTTAAATCAGTTTGACCACTTTGAGGCTTTGTTGGTGGAACCCTATTCCTTTTTTGGCTTCTTAATTTTCCTGTGGAGGTTAGTAATATTAATATACACAGACAGTATATTTCATCAAAGGGCAGTAAAAAATATGGGAAAAGATGGCAATCTGATTATATGCCCAGGAGAGGAAACAAAGCAATGAAACATTTTTATTCCAACTGTCAGTTCTCTGATAAGATTAAGAGGGTTTTTTTTTGTTTTTTGAATTGGATAAAGAAAGATACAAAGGAGCTTTTCTAGAACACAAGATATTATTTCTATATGGTTGGACGACTGTCAAAGATAGGTGTATAACGGGGCATAAGAGCACTGCTGTCTTTCACAGGTAACAGTGACTGTGGACTTCATCACACAAACCAAGGTCTGACTCTCTTACTTTCCTGCTATTTTGTTCACCTTTTTATTTCTTCCTTTACCTACACCTGTAGGCCATTTGCCTCGCCATGTTGAATTTACTTCTCTTAGAGGTCTCGATATTGTGAGATGGTGGCCCAATATAAGCCACTGAAGAGGACAATCTAACAAAAGAAATAGGATGCTCCGAGTTCATAATGAAGAAATACATACAAAGGTTCTTTGCAAAATATCTATACAACATCTGTCCATGAATTTCCTACACATTTTATCCTAATGTCTCAATATTAATAACTTCTCTGCCAATATTTTTTTGGAATGTATTAGATATTTGAGTTATTTTCACAACCATATTAACAATGGTGAGCATTTTTACATGGTATTTATGAATATCTGTGTGGTAAACAGTTTTATAACCACCTTAGTTTTCCCCAAAAGGTATTCAAAAGAGGGGGAATGGCAAGGTATTTTAATACATCTGGGATTAAAGCTGCTTAAAGGTGAATTAAATGTAATACATGCTTATGGTACAAGCAAATACAGTGTGGAATGTGAGCGATTTGCGATGGAAAGCATCTAACTTGACATCCAGTCTTTTCACCTCTTGCCTTGCCTCCCCCATCACTCTCTTGAATGTGTTTGAAAGACGTGTTTCAGCATTTCACTTCAGGTCACTCACCACTTCCAAATCAATGTCACCTCCAAATTGCTGTATCCACAGAATAGATGTCATTAACAACCTCCCAATTTCCACCCAATATGTAAGCTAGATTCTCTTTTCAAAATCCATTTCACTGTACAGTTCTACCTGTATCCTTTTTATCAGAGTAAATTATTTCTTCCTCCAGTAAGTGTTTATGGTTTTCAAACACGTACGCACATACCTTCCTTAGCCAAGCCGTATAGACATAATTCTTCCAAACTTTTCCCATAAGTCAGCCTCTTTCCCCTTATCAATTGTGAAACTCTTCTTTGGATTCCTTCCAATCCGTCTACTTATTTTTGGTAGTCAGACAAACCAAATGGAATGGGACGTTCTAGAACAGGTCTCATGAATGTCGTTGGGAGTGGAACTGTCACCCTCTATTCCATGATGAAATGCTCTAAATAGAATGCCTCCAAAAATAAGATTAGCCTTTTGGGTGCCATAACACACTAGAAATGTGTAGTCTTCTCCGTTTTTCAGCTTTATATATCCAGATGTTCCCCCCCCCCCCCCCCAATATCCTCATCAGTTCAGATTCTTAAGAGAGTATGCTTTTTAATGTTTCTCACAAACATTCCCAATTTATCCCCTTAACTTTCCAATCTTGGGTTTTGGTTTTTTTTTACGTAATTACCTAGGCTCTTCATGATTTTCCTGTACACCTCTGTGCATCCACCCCAGAAAATTCTCCGGGGGCTTTTTACAGCTATTTCTTAGTATCTCCCTTGCTTAAGTCTTTTGCTAAGTATACAATTTTTTCTTTGACCCTTTTCAGTTTAATTCAATGAATATCCGTCAAATTCCTCCAATGTCATTCACTGTATTAATGACAACGGAGAGTACAGCAATGGAGAAAAAGTAAATTCTATAGGAGAGACAAGCACACAAATATAATTTGAATGTCACTTAATTCTTTCGTGGGCATTTTGAGCACAAGTCTTCCTTTGGTTTACTCATACCCTAAACACACCATATGTTTCTACCTGTCTTGTTTCCAGACTGGCTTAGTCAATGTCTCTGAATGACGCAGTTTATGTTTCTTTGCCTCTATGACTGAAAAAAGGGAACGGGGTCCCAAGGACAAGGATGAGCGTTTTATCGGGTGTAAGGGGTACAGCCTATGTCGCGGGTCAGCCTTGTGAGGTGGGAGCACAGCCCCCAGGCTGGTCTATGCCCTGGGCATTACTGGTAAACAACTTGGCTTCCAGAAAGCCCTGGAGAATCAGAATCTTCTTCCAGGAATCTTGACTGTCACTGTATGCAACCCCTATCACTGATCTCTTTGCTCGTTTCAGTTTTCCCAGTTTATGTTTTTGCTTTGTTTGTTTGCATTTAAATTTAATGTTACTCTCGTTGAATAAGAATAGTTTCAGTCAGGAAAGACAAATTTGATAGGAAAAAAAGAAAAATATTATAAGAGAGAAGAACTTGGATTCTCATCCAGGTCCTGGCACATCTTTACACTTAGAGCATGATTTGTCTGAGTCTTGTCTTTGCCCTAAAACCACCAGGATTTAAACACAGCACTAAAGAAAGAATCACCCAACCTCTCTATGCCTCAGTTTTTCCATGTGCAAAGTGTTACCAATAGTGGTGTCTCTGTCAGAGCTTGTTGCCAAGATTAAAGGTGTGGTAGAGCTCTCCCCTCAGTGCCTGGCCCACATCAAACGCTCCATAAATATCATCTATTCTGTGCTGGGCTGACTCTTTTTGGTGATTATTTCAGGTTGATGTGCTAACATCCGAGTGGCACCTCTGAAAGGTAAGCAAACCTTCTTTCACTGTCATTCTAATAAAGTTTATTAATGTGTACCTATCATTCACCATGGCAAGCAAACTTTGTATGACTGCTTTCAGGAAATCAGTCACCTTGTTGACTGAGGGTGTATTTTCCAACATATTCTCACCAGAACCAGGAAAACCAGTGAAAGAGAGGTAGAAAGGTGCTGCTCTGGTGTGAGAAGCCATTGCACCATTCCCGATTCTTCCTGCAACTTATCTGACCTCCTCTGTCTCACCACTATCCCTTTTTGACCCTGTTGCCCCATGGCTTCTCTTCTGCACCAGATTTTTACTTCTCCCCCTGAAACCCAGAGGCATAAACGCCAATGAAGGAGAGGTAGAAAGGTGCTGCTCTGGTGTGAGAAGCCATTGCACCATTCCCGATTCTTCCTGCAACTTATCTGACCTCCTCTGTCTCACCACTATCCCTTTTTGACCCTGTTGCCCCATGGCTTCTCTTCTGCACCAGATTTTTACTTCTCCCCCTGAAACCCAGAGGCATAAACGCCAATGAGCTTTGCATTTCAGAGTTGACATCTTATCAGCTGATAAATTTTATGCTACAGTTGTTTTTCTCTAACATAGATTGAAAACCTCTAAATCAGGGGTGGGCTGTCTTGCATTGCTTGTCCTGCATCACATAAATCACTGGCAGATAAATCATCGTAACGACACTACCAACTAACCCCATGTTGCACTGCCAGGCCCTCCTTCTTTCAAACTGTGTACACTTTGTCTGAATTGCCTTCTAATTCCATCTTAATATTTAAATGAAAGTGAATTAATTTAAAAATCAGAAACCTTGTGACATAGCATATTTAATTCTAAAATGAGAGGTATAATATTTCTTGTGTCTATTGCTACAAGAACTCCTTTCCCAAAGAAATTATCCAGCATGCTTAGACCAGTCTGATAAAATTGTTTTCTTTTGTCATTCATATTTTTATCACATCCAGAAGAAGTTTATACTTGGCCTTATTTCCCCCTTTCTTTATCATAAAGTCAACTACTACGTAAGTATTTATTCACCAGACATGAATAATCGGTATTGTGCTTCTTATTCTCTGGTCTCCTGGATGTATTCCTATAGCTTGCTTTTCCTACTTGCCATGTTTTAATTTAAGCACTCCCCAGGTCTCCAAGTGGCTTATTACATGGGTTTCCTTATTGTCCCATTTCCCATGATAATGTCTTTGTTTTGTTGCCCCGTATTTTTATTGTGGTGAAATATACATAAAATTTACTAGTAGCCATTTTTTAAAGTGTACCGTTCAGTGGCATTAAGTACATTCCCAGTGTTTGTGCAGCCATCACCACTATCCATTTTCAGAATTTTGTTACCATCCCTAGCAGCAATTCTTTTTTTTTTTTTAAGTGTAGTCGATTTACATTATTATGTTAGTTTCAGGTGTACAACATAGTGATTCAATGTTTTTATAGATTATCCTCTGCTTAAAGTTATTATAAAGTATTGGCTAGGTTCCCTGTGCTGTACAATATATCCTTGCAGTTTATTTATTTTTATAAACAGTAGTTTGTTCCTCTTACCATGGTAACTTCTTTGCATATTTGACACGTTGATATTTTACGAAGCTGTTGCTTCTGTTTTTTATTCTATCTTGTTTTGTTTTTTGATCAATTCTACTTACAGATATTCAAGCATGTTAATATTTACCTGTCAGATATTTTGACAGGTAAATATTTGTATATAATATTGTCACACTCAAACTATAAAATATTGATAAAATATTTACCAGAGATGAATTTTTCACATGCTACTAAAATATTTGCTTGACAATTTCATACTTCAACAATTTCTTAGAGAACTGGCTTTGACCTAAAAATTTTAGCCAATTAGTATGTTTACAGAAATCATTTTTATTCACTTAACATAATTACAGAGCTTTGCTCATTGCTGTGAGTTAAAGGTGCATTAGCATCCAGTGATTAGCCCCTTCTTTGACTCTCTTTAGATTTTAATAAACAGGAGAGAAACCACCTTCTAGTCTAAATATCTCGTTCTTTCATAAAATACCAAGATGGAGACCTTGACAAAGAGCACCTCAGAATACATTTCTAAGTAGGTTGCCCAGGCGTTTGTTGAGGTCTCCTCTAAAACCTTTTAGGAATGAGAGGAAAATAATTTTACATGGAGTTTGATGGAAAGAAAACCAAAAATATGGGCATTATTTTTAAACTATTGAAAATGAAAAATCTATCCAGCCAAGAAAGAGTCAAGTCCAGAGTTTGTCGTGGGATCATCACATCAGTAGGTATTCAAGAAACATTTGTTCAATGAACGTTGGAGTATAGGGTTCATGTAACAGAGAGCAAAGATAGGGGAACAACGGTAATACTAAGTACAAGCATTATTTATGAAATATCTCTGTGTGTCAGGCAAGTTATTAAGTTTTTGCATGCATTATTTAATCCTCACAATGACTGTAAGAGGAGGTGATATTATTAATCCCACTTTACAGATAAGGAAACAGATTCACAGAAGTTAGTTCAGTCATAGAGCTAGAAAATGGCAGAGCTGGAATTGTAACCCAGGCACTTTTGACTCTAAAATCATCACTCTCAACCTCTATGTTTTCCTTCTCTCCTGACCACCAAGTCTTCCATCCAGCAAGTGGAGAAAATAGAGTGCAGGCTCTGGACAAGGGAGCGGAAATAGGCACAAAATATTTGTAGAAAGACTGAGGCTTGGTATTTGCCAGCCAAGGTCTCAAAGTCTTTTTTTTATAATTCTTTTTTTGAGGCCAGAACTGGAATAGAAATATATTTTAATCCCAAAGTGAAAATGAACAGCCTCAAGGGGACTAGAGGAGTAGCAGAGCCTGACAGTAATTTATACAGGTTGTGTGTAAATAGTTTAGGAGGCTCAAAAGCTAAAACTGAGGGGAGAAATGCAATTTATAGATGTTGGAGAGCAATTATTTAGAAATGAAAGTTTTCAGTGTAGTCAAAAGTCATCCCTAATTTAGAAAATTACGGATGGCTGCAAAAGTTATCTAGATCTATTTTATAAACCATTCTGAAAATAAAATTAAAATAGTACCTTGAGATTCACTGAATACTTGGACTGAACGAGGTACAAAATATAGACACAAATCTCCTCCCAGCTGCTTCTATTTAGGTCAAACCTGCTTGGGAATTTTGAGCCCTATTATCAGCAAGACAAAGGATTTTACCAAACTATGTCCTGAATAATTAGAAGAAATCAAGCAAAATCTCACATCCATTTAAAACACTGGTTGGATGAAATTAGGCTTGCCTCTGTTGCGGCATGCCTTTCAGCTCTAACCTGAGAGGACGCCGACCCTGCCATTAGGACAGTGCCCGGGGAAGTACTGTCCCTGTCATGGCCCAAACCTGATCCTGAATCCAAAACCAATCCTTCTCCATTTGAACTTCTGTGCAGATTCTGCCCACCTCCTCACTGCCTCTGAATGTACAGCTCCAACTATGTTGGCAATCTGGACACAGGGAAACTAACTGAGGCTTAGATAAGAGCCAAAGTATTTTTATACTTGCCCCGTGATGGAAATAGCCCTCCTGATGGTGAAGACTTTGATTTAGGCTGCCAATCCGAAGAGTCTTTCATTTAGCTTCTGTGATACATCCCATTTTCTTCTGTAGCTTAAGCTCCTTGACTTAATTTTCTAAATTCTGTGACACCCAATACCAGCACTAGATTCTCTAGTTTTAGGGTGTTGAATAAATGATTTGCTATTATCAACATGCTGAAAGTTTGGCATGGTGCTCCAAATGGTGACTTTTTTTTTTCCCCCAGGGGAGGGTAATCTAGAGCAGTAGTTGAGTGCATCATTATTTGTCACTGATGATAGCTGTACAAATCAAATATCAATCTACTAAAACGTTTCTCTGGTTTGGCCTACACAGAATTCCAATTACGTCAAACTATTTAATCTCTGGAGGGGTAATATGCCTGTATGTGTCTCTGCATATATAAAAGTACAGACACACAAAGTCCTTGAAACATTCAACATCTGCTCAGCCAAGATTTCAAGGGTATTTAAGCTTCATGTCACATATTAATTCACATATAAAATGAAAGTTTCAGCCTCAATATTTGCTTAACAGTCCTGAGTCGACCATCAACTGTCCACTTATATAGGACCAGTCTACTGGCAATTGTGACCCAGTCCAATAAAATTAGCAAAGAAAGTGTGAGAAGTTGTGGCCAGGGAGTAAATGCCCAGCAAGAGGCCTGGTAAGGGCATTTAATGGAAAGCAACGTGAGGGCGGAGGGGGAGGAATTCTAACCGGGAGAGAAAATGGAAAGCAGTGTTCCCAGAAGTGCCGTGAAGAAAGATATCTGTATCAGGGATGCAGAGTGGAAGTAGGGTGGACAGGACGGCCTTGTTATTTCACATTTTGGGGATGAACACGAAAAGAGAGTAGTGACTGTTTTTGAAACACATATTATTTCTCTTACTGCAAAGGAGGAAGCTTCTGAAACTTGACCTCCTTTGCAACCAAACTGCTGCTTCCACTGCCTCCTAGGTAAGTGTCACCTTCATCTCCAGACCTTGTCTGTCCCTGGCAATGTCTGAAAGGCACTCACCCTGGACTCCTGTGAATATGTCATCTAATGAAGACATCTATTAATATGGGCACATTATAGCTCGCCATCTGGCTCTGCCTCTTAGACCGCTCTCCTCCCTATAGATCTGCACACAGAGTACGCTGTACCCGATCAATTATTTATCCATTTCCCTCCCTGCTGTAACAGACCCGGCCTCCACTCTCTGCTGCAGGGCTACTGAGGGCTGATGGACACATTTCAGGCCTAAAATCATTTTTCCATCGGAACCAAACATGGAGCATCGTAAAGTCCTCGTCTGTGCCCTTTCTATCCTTTACCCTGGGCCCCCTTCTTGTGTATACTGTGAATGCAGTGTGGCAGGGTACCCCACACAATGCGCTCTGAAATCGGACCCCGGATGCAACACAACTTCCCTTCCAACTTGTGACCTTGGCGAGTTGGTTAACTGCGTTCGCCTCGGTTTCCTCACCCGTAAAATCAAGATGATCACGGGACCTAGACCACTAGAATAGGCTTGTTTTGAGTATTAAATGAAGAAGTGTATGTCAAGAGCTTAGACCAGCAGTACTTGGTCCATAGTAAGCAAAGTTACTTTGTTGTTATTTTTTGCACCTTTTATCTGACCACATGTATTAATTTGCTCATTCTTTTTTACACATCCGTCTTCATTTCTCTTTGAGTTTCTGTAACAAAACTAGTCTTTTTATCTTTCACATTATTCCTTTCGTATCTTTTCGGGCTTTCCCTTTTAAGCAGTAAGAATGCATTGTCCCTCTAATTTGCTCTCATCCCTTACCCTATTTCTCTTTTCAGTGTTACTCTTTCTTGTTCACTCTTGTTTTAACTCTTTAAAATTCCTCCTTTACGTCTCTCTTTGTCACCTCAAAAAATGTTCCAGGCACAAACCAAGAATGAGCTGAACTGCTATAGAAAATTTAATTTTCATCATACTTTGTAGTGTTTTATTTTAATGTAAATATTTAGTTCTTACTTAGATTATTAGAAAACATTCAATATCTTATCCTCAAATTAAGCTGAGATTGTTTTCTAGTTGTGTTACTATGAAGCAGTCCCATGATGAAAACCAGCCAGTGAGATTCAGACTCTTTCCTCCTCCCTTCTGCAGGCTGATACCCCTCTCCTTTTCTTCCCTTGCTCCAATTTTGTAAGAAACATCCTCTTTTAGCAAAGGGTATGATATGTGTGTTTTAACTTCAAACTTCCTATTCAAAAACTTACTATTTAAAAATATTACTGACAATCACTCATCTCAGAAAATAAACTATTTTGACTTGGTGTTTCTCTGGACTTTTGGTTAAACGACCACTGGTCTAACTGAGTCACTCTGGTTGAAAGGAAGAGCAGGAAGCCTGAGCTCTACTTTTGGATACTCCCCCAGGTGGCATTTATCCATCTGGGAGTTATGCAAATTAGTAAGAAAAAAACGTTCTTCCAACAAAGGATTTTACAGTTCATTAATGCATTTATTCAAAATGCATTCACTCTAGTCGGTATCAAGATACTCCTTGAGGACTGAGGAACGATAGCAAAAAACAGGTGTACCCTTCGCCTTGGCTCCTTCCCTGGGCTTACACAGATAGGCTTGATTTTAAGAGACGCCAAACATCAGGGGCAATATTCTCAGCTTGGCAGAATAACTGCTCTGCAAGGAAGAGAGGGGTGATGCCAAAATGCAAATATACTGAGCACTGTTCCTGAGGGCATGTTGCTCTCTCTGTGTTTAATGAAGATTGGGATGTGGGCCTGTGTCTGAGTGAATGGCTAGCTCTATGTGTTTTTGCAAAATGATGAGATGGAAAAATGTGAATATGCCGTCTTTGATTTTTCTAAATTTTCTACCAAACTGCCCGCCTGTGCTTTGATATTATCATTAATAATACAAATTAGAGTAATATAATTAAGTGCCCTTGGGCATCACCTGAGTGTTTCTGTACAATTGTGATGCCCTGAGGCTCCTAATCCTACTCTCACGGTTAGTACTTCACATGAACATACCCAAGTTGGCTATTTTATTTCTTGCCTGAAACTGCCTCTCTGCTCCAATTCTTTGGCTTTGGCTGCAATTAGATTTACACTTTACTGTACTGTAAAAATCTCATTTGATGACCCATATCCATCTTCTATAAAACCTGGTTCCAGTGGAGGCGAGAGAAGCCCTTCACCTGTGGCCTACAAGGCAACGTCCAGGGCAGAGGATTTTGACTTTTCTGTGCCTGATGAGGCCATCAGTGACATAAATGTCTCCATGTATTAGGAGTGCTGCAGCCACGTTATATATTGCAGGATCACTGCTTTGAGTAGAGGATAAAAATGCCATTCACGGGCTTCCCTGGTGGCGCAGTGGTTGAGAGTCTGCCTGTCGATACAGGGGACACGGGTTCGTGCCCCGGTCTGGGAAGATCCCACATGCCGCAGGGCGGCTGAGCCTGCGCGTCCGGAGCCTGTGCTCCGCAACAGTGAGAGGCCCGCGTACCGCAAAAAAAAAAAAAAATGCCATTCACGGGCTTCCCTGGGGGCGCAGTGGTTGAGAGTCTGCCTGTCGATACAGGGGACACGGGTTCGTGCCCCGGTCTGGGAAGATCCCACATGCCGCAGGGCGGCTGAGCCTGCGCGTCCGGAGCCTGTGCTCCGCAACAGTGAGAGGCCCGCGTACCGCAAAAAAAAAAAAAAAAAAATGCCATTCACTTTACACACTGAGACCAAATGTTTTATAAGCCAACTCCTCCCAGATTCAGAAAGCAAGACTGGATTCTTCACACAATGAGGGAAAGACACAGGGACAAAACAAATTCGGGGAAGAATTAGAAACCCTGGCTTGAAGGGGAAATCAGACCTTCACAGAAGGCTTGAGAAACTGTGTTGAGACATGGAATTACCAGTAAGATTGAAAAAGCAGACTAACCTGAAACATACAAGAAGGACGAATCATAAGATGTGTAGTCTTAAAAGGGCTGAAAAGCATACAATCCAAAGGGTTTGTGAGGTAACGTTCTGAAGATACTGAAATGCACATTCTGTTTTTGAAATGGATCCTGAAGGCAGAGAATCCTGCCTTAACTTTTTTTTACCCTCCTACACCCTTCAGGCAGGGATGACTCTCCAGGCTCAAGGTTACTCCCTTCTCTCCTTATTCAACTTTCTTCGCCCTCCTTGTACAGTAATCTGGAGACTGAGACTAATGCTCTGTGTGCCTCTCCTTGGCCAGGACTGCAGGGACTGCAGAACGATGACTGCTTTTGGCAGAGGTCCAGAGAGGAAAATTTATTTACTGCCTTGTCGATGTCTGGTGAGATTGGCTGCTGCCTCTCCACATCCATTATAAAGGGCACGTGCGGCTAGAGCAGAAACTTAAAAAGAGCTTTTGCTTTGGTGACCTTGCTGATAATCCTAAAACCCCCAGGGTAAGGAATCACGATACAGGACCAGTCTGGAGGTACACCAGCTGGGGTCATGGCACAGAAGAAGGAGCCCACTGCATTCTTGCTCTTTGGGGTGCTGGTATTTGAACCTTTACCAAAAAGAAACTAACACAAAAATACAGATTTGCTTGTGTGATATTTTAAAGTAAAATGAATACCATTTGATTGATACATTTCCTTTAGGTTTTGGTGGGGGTAACGCTGCAAAATAATATTTATTTAGCAGTTTTCAAAATACTTTTACCTTGAGCTCTCATTTTCAAGCTAATGGGAGTTGGTGATTCATCAAGAACTTTTAAAATTAAGGATCATTACTTTTGCTACATTTAAATTCAAATTACCTGGGATACTCAATTAATCAATTGTTAAACAATATTAAAACAGTCAAGGCCTGTCACACTCTTGTCTATGATGGAAGAGGATTCAAGATTCCAGCCAAACTAACAAACCACCCTAAAGGGAGAGGTAACTTAATATATTCTACCCGTGTTCTTCACTCGGCCTTTTTTGGAACGAAGAAAAGACATATGTCAGCACTGAAATGGCTGTTGCCATCTTACTCTCCCGTCTGGCTGTCACATGGCTAATTGTCCTAAAACAGCTGGATGAGGCAATAGCGTCGTTCATAGCTCAGCTTAAATATGGTCAGGCAGAATGAGTAGCGCTATATGCTCTGTCCCCACAGAGCAAAATATCTTCCAAGGAAAATGTGCTTTTAATAATTTTGTAACCCTTAAGTCTTTTTCCTTTTCATATCAGTGTTTGTGCTTTTTATGATATCCCCATGTGACAGTTTTAGTTTCTTTCAGAGGTATCTACATAAACCATCTTTCTGGAAAAAAAGATACTGTTTTATTCACAATGCTGAGCATTCTAGCTTGCGACAAGAACTAAGAACACATTATAATAATGTTTATTTGTCTAGAATTTTATAATCTGCAAATTCATCAAGCCTTTCAACTTCCTGTTGAAGGCTAATAGATGTTTATGTGAGAGCAACTTCAAAATTCTGAGAGGGTAATTTGTGAATAAATGGTCATTTCAATTCACTGGTTAAGAGGAATATTCTTAGTGCCAGAACATCCCACCTCCAGTCATTCTTAATAAAGGCTGCTTAGCATATAAGGCTTAATATGTAAGATGCTTAGTTCCTACAGTGGGTGTGGGCTACATGGATTGGCTCTTCTCTGAAAGTTAAGCAGCTTATTTGCTAAATCAAATCTTTTGAATGTACAGGCTGTTATTCTAGATTCTAAAACTGCCTTTGTTAATGATATTCATATAAATATTCAATCCCCCTTTTCGAGTCTTCCTAGTTACCTGCTTAATATTGTCCAGCAAGAGTGATTTTCATAGGTTAATTATTCCCCATGTAATACAGTGAGCTTTGTCTAGTCAAAATGTGTTACCTTGTACTTTGATTAACTTTTCTCCTCTGATTCAAAGAAAGAGAATAAAGCGAGGAGTCGTTGGCCATCTATCTAAAACTTACCTACCTACCTATCTGCATATCCATAAACACAAGATGGCTCTCTGGTAGCAGAGAGATTAAAGGGGAGGGACAGAAAGATCACCAATTTTACTCCTACTCTGTCCCTCCACTCTGCATGTAAAGGACAATCTGACCTTGGTGCCGCCTTCCCTGTAACATGAGAAGTAACCCAGAAAGGGCATGCTTGATTTGGCTGAAGAATTAGAGGGAATCTCAGGGAGGGACAGTGGCAGGTTTTATGTTTAGATGACAACGGGCATCTTCCGCTGGCAGACCCTCACAGTATAATATCCTTTTGTGCTGTTTCCTTTTCTCCAACCCTACACAAACACCTGGAAGTTGAGGAATTCTCTTGCCTTAAACACTGAATCTCTAAAAGTAGTCCATTAGTTCATAAAAGACAGGTATTTCTTGTACTCACCTCCAAAGGCTCCCTCTATAATCTATTCCCATGGCCACAGAACACCCATTCCATCTAGTTTATCTTTTCACTTATCTTTAGTCCTCTAATGTTCTTTTGTCCCTCTAATGTTTAAGCTCCTTAGAGTTGGAGAGGAATTATTGTTTTTATGAAACATAGTAAGTGCTTAATAAATGTACGTGGAAATGAACTGCAAGATAAGTCTGACTTGGCAGTCAAGGCCAGCACATCTAACTACCTTTTTGGCATCTTCTACTGGTTGATCTGTAGATGTATTCAATTAAAATGTCCAAAATGGAACCCTTGATTCCATTTCCAAACCAGTCCCATACTGCAAATCTTTCTCACCTCAGCAGAAGTCATCATAGCCCACTGAGTTACTTAGGTTAGAAAATTTGGAGATGGCCTTTTTTCTTCCCTTTCTCTCATGTGCCACATCCAATTTATCAAAAATTTATTTTGGTTTTAGCTTCAAAATATCACATTGAATCTGTCCATATCTCGCTATTCCCAATGCTGCCTACATAGTCTGGAAAACCAGGATCTCATATAGACTCCTGAAGTAGCCCCTGAACAATTTTTTTCTCTTCGACCTTATCTTCAGTCACTCACTCACCTGAGCTTTTATGGTCCCCACCATAATAAGGCCAATGGCCCCTGTCCTTCTGGAGCTTACATTCTTGTGCAGGTGAGAGAGAAAAAAGTTAGAGACGAATGATCATTATCATTATCCACAGTCTGTGGTTAAATGCTATAAAGAAAATGAAACTCAGACAAAGAACAACAGGAACAATAGGAGAGTACTTTGATTTTTCTCATCCTTTGAGGGAGACTGCAGTGAGTAGCCTCTCTTAAATAAGGTCCATTATCATTGTCTTAGTACATGGTGGAACCTCAATTTTGGTTATTGTTGGATGGATGAATCTTACTCTCATCTTTGCTTTCTAATTTTATCTCTCTGGTAAGTCAATTTTCATTCTTCACTGTAGAAACTAAGAATGTCAGTATTTTAACAAAATTTTTAAATGAAGAAACCAGGGTGTGTGTGTGTGTGTGTGTGTGTGTGTGTGTGTGTGTGTTCCGTTAAGCTAAAATAAACTTGAATTTAAATCCAGCTTTTTCACACCCTGAATTACTCATTCCTTTTACTTTCTGCTTCAGGGATCAGATTCTATATTGGTTTATTTTCAATGACCGAAAATTTAGAGAAAGTTGTCAGATGGAATAGCTGAAATGTCAGTTACAATAGAGCACAGGTATTGGTTTAAAATGTGCCTTTTTGCTTATATAGCAGGTAGCTTAAAAATAAATATATCATTTAATGTTTGAGGTTTATATATATATATAAATAAATATATATATATATATATATATATATATGTAGGTTTATATTTTGTTTCTGTGTTTTAAGATTGATAATTACCATTCAAGTGGCTTGACAGGCCCATTCTTTGCTCAAAATGCTCATCTCCTTTGAATTATAAAATCCTAAGTTCTCATGTATCTCACATTATCCATCTATATTGTAAAAAATAAGTGGAAATAATTAAACTAGTCCATGTAATGATTCTCTTTTAAATTCAGATAGCATTTTTAATTAGATGGCATAGAGAGACAGAGATACAGGTACAGAAACTATTTCCCATTGGCCATCAAATCAGGGATGTCTCCTCTCCTAATATCTCTATCTATCTATCATCTATCTTTCCTCCCTCCCTCCCTCTTTTTTCCCTCCCTTCCTCCCTCCCTCCCTTCCTTCTTTCCTTTCTTCCTTTTTTTTCCTTCCTTTATTCCTTCTTTTCTTTCTTTCTTCCTCCCCTATTTCAAATGAGCTATTTCAAATGCATCATTCATAGAATATAGCAAACTGAAACCCTACCCTCCCTTACCTCTTATGATCTCTTCTGGCCCAGGGAATCTAGGGAAGTAGCAGAAACTCAACACAAACCATAGATGCATTTCCAATATCGACTCCCATGGAAGTAAAGACATATGTCCCTCACACTCTTTTAGAATATTAGGAAGTCCTGTTTATTACTAATCCTGTCACAGCTGAGGTGGTGACAGCAACAGTAAGTCAGCATATAGATATTCTATACCTTATCAATGTACTTCCTACCAATAAGGACGTAAGTGCAAATACCTGTCACATTTTGTATATTGTGCTCGTAAACATAGAGGAATTCCAAAACAAATTTGTAAATTAGTTTTCTCAAGTATCGGAAAGGTATCAGCTTTTTTGCCATGGGACTCATAAGAATAAATCATTAGAATAACACAGAAATAGAAGGATATATTACTGAATGTCTATTCTTAGATATAAAATTTTCCTGATAGTGTGAAATAAAACTCAGACTACAAATTACATAAAACATGTGCACATTCACCCATAAAAAATACAGAGTACATAGAGACTGCGCAATATGACACAAATATTAACTAAATATAAATATGTATTTATGTGTGCATATATGCACACGATAAAAAGACTGAATGAAAATATAGGAAAATATTAATATTCAATCAGGGTGATGCTTTTTGAGAATTTTAATTTTGAAATACTTTTCTGTGTTTGCTAACATTTCTGTGTTGAATGTCGGATATAAGGTTTTTGAAAAGATAAACTACAACCCATATACTCTGATTAATCATAGCTAGTAATGTAAAATAAGATGTATCATCTGGCTGAATCAAGAATTTGATCAAATACCTGGACTCAAACCATAACGTGCACTTACACCTTCACTTTCCTCATAGTTGGTATGTATGGATGTCATATTTCCCTGTTTTCCTTCCTTCATTTTCATCACTGAGGTGATACCAGTATATTACATTTAAGAAGCAATTCATCATTCATCATTTACAACAACTGTTCATCACCGAGTTAGCAGAAGAGGCGTTCTCATCCCCATTTCCCAGATGAGGGCTTGCCTAGGATCACCCAGCCAGGGCTCGAACCTCATCTTAGAATCCAAGTCAAGCATTATTTATCTAAAACGGCCTGTGGCTAGTGGCCATACTTCTAATCATTGGCCCTTAATGGTCTCTGAAAGCAATCCACACAAGTTAGCAAATACATGTATCAAGTACTATAGCCTGGGACACTGAGAGAGAATGGAAATGCCTATTCTTTTCATATACTTAATTTTCCTAGTCTGCAATCCAGTGTTCATTCTAGAGAACAGAATACTTATATAAAATTTTTAGGGTGTATCTCTGGCTTTTGATCAAATGATTAATGTAAAGGGAAAAACAGTAGAGTAGGATCCCACCAAGGGGACAGGGAATTGTTTTCTTGTTACGTGCTCGGAATGAGTCTCGGCCTTACCACAATTCTTGTAGCAACCACAATAATATAGATTTCTGCTTAAATGTGTTAAAGTGATTGACATTATGGATTTCATCCAAGGGCTGTATTTGACTAGAAATCATTGGGGGCTATCAGAAAATAGATTAAAGCAGTTAGTTAACTCATTTATAAACAAGACTTTGGGAATTGCTCAATCTTACTCACAGGGAAAGTAGATAAAAGAGGCACGATGATTATAGTCGATCTGTGACCACCAGAATGTCCAGCCGCTGGACATGCACTGCCCCATCATATGTCTGCCTTAAAGCTTGGTGGACAATGTACCACATTATTCAGGACTTCTTTAAACCAATACATTTTTATGTCCCTTGCTGTAATTTCAACATCCATTTCAAAGACAGAAAAAAAGAACAATTTACACCAGATCATAAAATGATATAATAGCTATTGAAAATAATGTGTTCGAAAAAGAAATATTTAAATGATGACATTAACAAAGCACAGTTAGAACTCGGCTGGTCTCCACTCTCCCCTAGAGGTTCATAAACCCACCAATGAGGCTCTGAATTAAGAAACAGATGTGGCAAGTTCATCCTAATTATGTCTTGTTTAACTTGACCGGGAAATGTCTTGGATCAGATGTCATTTTATCTTTTTCTTTTCATGCTTTTTCTTTTAATAAATAGTGACTTCCAAATATAGAAAGGGAAACCATTACAAAAACTTGGAGTTTCGAATCCCAAAGAACAAGGCTGAGAGGATCTTTTTCCTAATGAGGGATTATAACCAGCAGGGTAGAAAGGGAAAGAGGAATCTATGAGTTTCATGGATTACATGAGCAATAAGTAGCTTAATTTCATTGTTGTTTAAGAGAGTAACTAAGAGTAAATTACCACTTGCTCATTATAAAATAAAGGATAAGTGTGTGTATATATTCATATATGTGTATACGCATACACAATATACACAGACCAACTGTAGAACTCAACTCAGCTACAAGTAAGGGTTATCACTGATTCTTTAGTTAAAAATAACTAGAAGTTATATCTTTAATAGTTTGTATAAATATATATTACAAAATGCACATCACTCTTATGGTCTAAGTGGTCGATTTAGAGAGGGGATTCAGTAATTTTAAACAAATTCTGTTGTTATCTTTATAAAGCCTTAATCTATCTCTACACACACACACACACACACACACACACACACCTCTGGGTTAGTAGAGACTGCCCTGTACAGTCAAGAGTCAAGTGTCCTGAATAGTCAATAAGAAAAAACTGGCTCTCTTTACAGAATTCTATTTTAACAAGGCTTATTTCTGTCTGCGTGTGCTACATGATACATTAACTCATTTATAAAATACTCTCTACCTGGGGTCAGGTTGTATTAGGATATACTACAATTTCTTGATAAAGCAAGAACCAAGCAAACTCTGACATTTTTGTAGAATACTTTCAAATGTCACAAAACTTTTTGGAAAATACAGCTTTCTGCCAATTTCAAAGTAAATTATGTAGTTTGCTTTGGGTTTAACATAAAAGCCAGGTAAAATTTAGAGACATAAGTTGAGTGTTACACTCATGTCTTGTGGAAGCTTAAACTGGAAATTAAAAGAGAAATCTAGATGTCACAAAATTGTAAAAATGGAAAGTCAAAACAAAATTTATACAATTTCTCTGAATACATACTCTAATGATTTCCCCCATCTACAGGCTTAGAATATGTCCTACAAGACATATGGTACAATGAGAAAAAAATAGAAAGTAAGAAAAAAAACTGTGCTGGAAAGAAATATAAGAGCAATGAGTTTCAGGTTTTCTGGAGAATTCTGATTGAATGACTGCACTATATTATTTGAATGATTTATTATATAATTCAAAATGATGTAATTACATAATTTTCCAAGTTAACTGTCACCAATAAAAAAATGCAAGAGTGTGGGTATCAAAACAAATTAATTGCTAATAAATTCAAATAATGAGTGGTTCTTACTGGGTACACAGTGCATACATTCCTTTGGTCAAGATGATCATGAGAATTTGGAGGAAGCACATACTTCTCTACAAATAGCTACTGATGTTATAGCTATAGCTAGTGATGGGGTATTGGAGTATCAAGATTACTCTTCTCAAGGCATTGAAATAGTGAAAACTGGTATTCAGATGAGGATCTTCTCATGACAACAAGGTCTACAGTTTAATGGTGGAAAAGTAATTGATGGACTTAATCTATTTCTCTGTAAAAGTACAACTGACAGAAAGAAAAGTTGGCAGTGGTGGCCAATAATCATTAGTAAGACCTTGGAAAATGAAAAACTCAACAAAAATATGACTCCACTCCTTCCTGGGAAGAGATGAATTATCTTTCTTCAAACTGACTTTATATCAATTACTTCATCAAAAACATTTTTATACGTTCCCCAATCACTTCTGTATATACACAAGCCTTGATAGTGTATTCACAATTTGATATCAGATGCACTTTGGGCAGGAAAATAAGCAGATAAACTGTAGGAGCTCACCCTGAAGTAAGTGTCAAAAGTTGCAGATATTTTTTCTAAAGTCATCAGCCCCACATGTTTTTGACTGAAGTAAGAAGAGCTAATAAAATCACTGTTTGCACATTTGGTTGTTAAACCCATTCTAGTTTTTATACCTATGGGGCTATACATAGCTGTGTTTGATCACAACACAAAACAGACAAAGAATTGAAAAGACAGGAGATGACTGTAATAACTGTATAATAACCTATAAGGGAAAATAATCTGAAAAAAAGATATATATGTATGTATAACAGAATCACTTTCTTGTGCCCCTGAAACTAACACAACATTGTAAATCAACTATACTTCAATAATAATAATAATAAAGACAGGAGATGAGATAACATAAATATCCCAAAACATGGAAAGGTAGTGGGGCTTGAACAACCCAGTTGATCATCTCTCGGCAAAGGTCTTTTACTTAAAGGAACAGATCTAAATGTATAGTAAGAAGACCCCTGACAAATCAACTCTGGCAATCACCATAAGTGATCTATCACAGGCACGGGGCCTTCCGAGCTTGGTGCCTAAGCACCTATACAGGGGACCGTTTATAAAAGTAGGCCTTTTGTACTTAGAAAGACAATAGAAATTCATGAAAAGAGTGTAACAACTAGGATGAAACCGAAATTGATACTATATCTTAGATTTAGGGATTATAAAAATGATCACTTTAGGATAAATTCTTTTAAAGTTCCCATTTACCCAATGAGTGATAAATATAAAATCACGGCCTTTTAGATCTAACCAAAAATTCATATATTACTCAGTTCAATGCTCCCATTTACAGATAAGAGTGATATGTAGTGACTTTAAAAATGCCATGAGTACCCAAGTTGCAACTTGAACTCAAATTCCTAATGCAGTGATTTTTTTCAAATATTCCACATTACCTTTCTTTATTCCAAAGATATCGTCAAAAGATGAAAATAAAAGTAGGTTTACAAATGTCTCAAATAAGCACAAGAACTCTAGAGGTAATATCTAAAGTATCTAAAATATGATATTTAAAAGGTTAAGTTGAAGGAGCCGGTTAAAATCTAATATTTTTAGATGAAAGATAGTTGTGTACCATGAATCATGCCTATGGATTACACTGAAGTCAGAATATTAGGATTGGCATATCATGAATCACATAGTTTTTTCAAATTTTCACCATAGTTTTCTTCCCCAAATTTTCTTCTCATCCTCCTTTTTTCAGTGATCGTCTCTCACTGTAGAGTCAACTCTAGATACAGATAGTCTTAAGCGTTTCAGTGACTTCTTCTTCAACCAACGAAATAATTTATGATGCTATTTAAGTACAGTTAGATTTACTTAATTTCACTATTAAATATCAAGATATTTTTATCTTTATATTTTTTCTTTATTGATTTTTCAAGAATAGTTGTAAATGGAGGAAGCTTGCACAAGCCTCTTAGAGAGCCTCATCCACCAGAGGGCAGACAGCAGAAGCAAGAACTACGATCCTGCAGCCTGTGGAATGAAAACCACATTCACAGAAAGATAGACAAAATAAAAAGGCAGAGGGCTATGTATCACATAAAGGAACAAGATAAAACCCTAGAAAAACAGCTAAATGAAGTTGATATAGGCAACATTCCAGAAAAAGAATTCAGAATAATGATAGTGAAGATGATCCAGGACCTTGGAAAAAGAACGGAGGCAAAGATCAAGACGATGCAAGAAACATTTAACAGAGACCTAGAAGAATTGAAGAACAAACACCTAGAGAATTAAAGAACAAACAAACAGAGATGAACAATACAATAACTGAAATGAAAAATACACTAGAAGGAATCAATAGCAGAATAACTGAGGCAGAAAAATGGATAAGTGACCTGGAAGACAGAATGATAGAATTCACTGCCACAGAACAGAATAACGAAAAAAGAATGAAAAGAAATGAAGACAGCCTAAGAGACCTCTGGGACAACATTAAACACACCAACATGTGCATTACATGGGGCCCAAAGGAGAAGACAGAGAGAAAGGACCCGAGAAAATATTTGAAGAGATTATAGATGAATATTTCCTTAACATGGGAAAGGAAATAGCCACCCAAGTTCAGGAAGCACAGAGGGTCCCAGGCAGGATAAAACCAAGGAGAAACACGCTAAGACACACAGTAATCAAACTAGCAAAAGTTAAAGACGAAGAAAAATTATTAGAAGCAACAAGGGAAAAATGACAAATAACGTAAAAGGGAACTCCCATAAGGTTAACAGCTGATTTCTCAGCAGAAACTCTACAAGCTAGAAGGGAGTGGCATGATATAAAGTGATGAAAGGGAAGAACCTACAACCAAGATTCCTCTACCCAGCAAGGATCTCATTCAGATTCGACAGTGAAATCAAAAGCTTTACATACCAGCAAAAGCTAAGAGAATTCAGCACCACCAAACCAGCTCTACAACAAATGCTAAAGGAACTTCTCTAGGTGAGAAACAGAAGAGAAGAAAAGGACCTATAAAAACAAACCCAAAACAATTAAGAAAATGGTAATAGGAACATACATATTGATAATTAGCTTAATGTGAATGGATTAAATGCTCCAACCAAAAGACACAGGCTCACTGAATGGATAAAAACAAGAACCATATATATACTGTCTATAAGGAACCCACTTCAGACCTAGGGTCACATACAGACTGAAAGTGAGGGGATGGAAAAAGATGTTCCATGCAAATGGAAATCAAAAGAAACCTGGAGTAGCAATACTCATATCAGATAAAATAGACTTTAAAATAAAGAATGCTACAAGAGACAAACAAGGACACTACATAATGATCAAGGGATCAAAGAAGAAGATATAACAATTGCAAATATTTATGCACCCAACAGAGGAGCACCTCAATACACAAGGCAAATGCTAACAGCTGTAAAAGAGGAAATTGACAGTAACACAATAATAGTGGGGGACTTTAACACCTCACTTATACCAATGGAAAGATCATCCAGACAGAAAATTAATAGGAAAAACAAGCTCTAAATGACACAATAGACCAGGTACATTTAATTGATATTTATAGGACATTACATCCGAAAACAGCAGATTACACGTTCTTCTTAAATGCACATGGAACATTCTCCAGGATAGATCACATGTTGGGTCAGAAGTCAAGCCTTGGTAAAGTTAAGAAAATTGAAATCATATCAAGCATCTTTTCCAACCACAACACTAAGAGATTAGAAATCAATTACAGGGAAAAAAAAGTAAAAAAACCCCACAAACACATGGAGGCTAAACAATACATTACTAAACAACCAAGAGATTATTGAAGATATCAAAGGCGAAATCAAAAAATACCTAGAGACAAATGACAATGAAAACACGGTGATCCAAAACCTATGAGATGCAGCAAAAGCACTTCTAAGAGGGAAGTTTACAGCTATACAAGCCTACCTCAAGAAATAAGAAAAATCTCATATAAATAATTTAACCTTACACCTAAAGGAACTAGAGAAAGAAGAACAAAAAAATCCAAAGGTAGTAGAAGGAAAGAAATCATAAGGATCAGAGCAGAAATAAATGAAATAGAAACAAAGAAAATAATGGCAAAGATCAATAAAACTAGAAGCTGATTCTTTTCTTTTCTTTTCTTTTCTTTTTTTTCGTGGTACGCAGTCCTCTCACCACCGTGGCCTCTCCCATCGCAGAGCACAGGCTCCGGACGCACAGGCCCAGCAGCCATGGCTCACGGGCCCAGCTGCTCCGCGGCACATGGGATCCTCCCGGACCAGGGCACGAACCCGTGTCCCCTGCATCGGCAGGCGGACTCCCAACCACTGCACATGAACAAAAAAATCTCACAATTTGTATGGAAACACAAGAGACTCCAAATAGCCAAAGCAATCTTGAGAAAGAAAAATGGAGCTGGAGGATTCAGGCTTCCTGACTTCAGACTATACTACAAAGCTACAGTAATCAAGACAATATGGTACTGGCACAAAAACAGAAATATAGATCAATGGCACAGGATAAGAAGCCCAGAGATAAACCCACACACCTATGGTCAATTAATCTATGATAAAGGAGGCAAGGATATAAAATAGAGAAAAGACAGTCTCTTCAATAAGTGGTGCTGGGGAAACTGGAGAGCTACATGTAAAAGAATGAAATTAAAACACTTCCTAACACCATACCCCAAAATAAACTCAAAATGGATTAAAGACCTAAATGTAAGACCAGACACTATAAAACTCTTAGAAGAAAACATAAGAAGAACTCCCTTTGACATAAATCACCCCAAGATCTTTTTTGACCCACCTCCTAGAGTAATGGAAATAAAAACAAATAAACAAATGGGACCTAATGATACTTAAAAGCTTTTGCACAGCAAAGGAAACTGTAAACAAGACAAAAAAACACCCCTCAGAATGGGAGAAAATGTTTGAAAATGAATCAATGGACAAGGGATTAATCTCCAAAATATATAAACAGCTCATACAGCTCAATATTAAAAAAAATAAACAACCCAATAAAAAAATAGGCAGAAGGCCTAAATAGACACTTCTCGTGGTGGTGGGATGAATTGGGAGATTGGGATTGACATATATACACTAATATGTATAAAACAGAGAGCTAATAAGAACCTGTTATAGAAATTTTTTTAAAAAAAATAGAATAGCTGTAAATGGCTGCTACTCTACTAAATTTTAGAGTAATTCATGGTGATTTTTCCAGATCTAAATATTAATAGGTACCCTAAGAGGCCACAGTTCCAAATAAGCTATGCAGAAACTAAAGGAAAGAGGATTTTGAGCACAACGCATGAAAGTGATTTGGAACGAAATACAGTTCAGGTAGACTGGAGATGTATCAAGTGTGCACTTGCAGCATTCAATGTACATGTGGACTAATTCAGCCCTAAGGTCTCACTTGGTCTATTAGGTTGGAATTAATGGAGGTTTACGAGTCTCTTCCTTTTAGTTTTCTCCTGATTTATTGGGCATCTACTTCATCTCCAGTATAAAACATTTATCTCTTTCTTTCTCCCCTAATCTGAAGAGGTTCCCTAGACAGGACTGCCAGTCTCCTTTATATCTTTCTCACCATCAATTACCTGCTAATATTTATACCTCCTCATATTCGGCTTTGGCTTCTAGAATGCAGATGACTAAATCCTCTTCACAGTCCTAACATCTCTTCTTCTCCCTGAAACTTTTTCTATTACTTATGCATAAATGAACATGACAAACATTCTTTCCACTTTACCATCTTCCTCACCTCCTAGTCCTGTTAGAGAACCAATAATATTTCACAGGTAGGATAAAGTTTCAGTGCGTGACCTTGAATGTCCTTTCCTGCTCTGAAATTAAGTAATTCAAATTTGTGATATCAAAACCAGTTTGAAATCCCACCCTTAGTTTGCTATCATAGGTTTATTCAACCCGCCCCTCTCATCTATACCAACTATAAATACCCATTTGTAGATCTGTGTACTTAATGCACTCATCACATACTTCTCTATACTGTTACCATATCTCATGTATATTACCCTTGGAAGTCCCTTAAGTATATAAATCATAGTTTACACTACTGTCCTTGGAGGTATCAGCAAATACACCTTATCTCTGTCTCTGTCTCTCTGTCTCTGGCCGTCTCTCTCCTTCTCTCTCTGTCTCCTATATCTTAAGCCTATGTATATCATTTGACCTTTTGTTTTTCCTGAGCAATCATAATCTGCTCTGTCCATTTTTTTCCTCTTTGAGGCCACCTCCGATCACACGTCAAAGCTATTAAGCTTTTATTATTTTTCATGAAAACATGTACTCAATTCTACCTCCTCCGTTGAACCTCCCTTGTTAAGAAATAGAGTGTAGACTCCTTATCACCCCAAACCGATACAACAAACCACACTCCTCTCTGCTAAAACATACACATAAACGCAAATACACAACTCCCTACCCCACCAGTATAAACAGAACAAAACATGTATAAATCTTTTCTTTTTAGTTTGTGCATTCCTAGAATGGGGGGAGAAACACACTCTGGGGTTTCAAATACTCCACCCTGACAACCTGACTATTCAATAAATACCATGTCATGTCTCCGATGATAACAAAATAGCAAGTAATATTTTAAAAACATAAAAACACTGGCAAGTAAAATACTATTAAATCTATTCCATATGAAACATATTTCTAAGTCTGAAATACGTGAGTGTTCATCTGAGCAGAATCTCCAACTTTCGGAAAATTCATTTCTCTCTTACACTTCAGTCTCGGCAGAGGAAGCAATTTGTCGGGAAGGTTTCTGCAGCTGCTGTGGCTTCCATACTATTTTTACTCTCCAGATAAAGAATTTCAGCCTCTAGGGCAGTCAGACTAGCACCTTCCACCCATGCTAATCTCACTTCATTAGCCTTTTTTATAAAAGGTCACAACTCTTTTTATGTTATACTGCTCTGGGCACATTTTCATATATTTATTTAACTTGACACAATATAATAAATACATGACATGTTTAGAGAACTCTGTTGATTGTAGAGTAAGTGTAGGATGAAGGTCTGTTGTTCATCTGAAGATGCATACCCTACCGTAATCTCCACGGCCTAGATGGAATTTCCCAGATTCATTTGGGAAAGTCTACCAGATAGGGCACTTCAGTTATTTCCATGTCTGTCTCTTTGACCCTTTCATTATCTTGCCTAACTTCTTTCCTGCCACTGTTTCAGGGGCGTTCATTTCCTATTTATTCCTAGCCTTAGAGTCTTTCACTGAGACAATTTATTCCACTGCTTCATAAATATTGGATATCTTATATTCCTTAAATAAATTAAGTGTAAAGATTTCCCTTCTTTTCGTCAAAAATTATAAACATTCTTAATAGGTCTGAAACCATAGGTGGGTTCAATAATGTTTACATTTGTTGGCCAAAAATTCTATCAAATAAAAATAAATAAAAAAGAAATATCTTCAGATAAAGTAATAACTGGAGAAAATAGAAAGTATTTTATAAATTAAATTACAGAGGATTAAAGTCTGCAATGGAATCTAAGCCATTATATGTAAAAGCACAAAATGATAGCCATTTGGGGCAGTGGTTCTGAAATTCATTCATACCTCAAATCACCCGAGGAGCTCTAGAAAATTAGGGATGTTTGGACCTCACATTTACATACACTGAATCTAAAATTTAGTGGGAAGTCACAAGGAATCTTCCATTTTAAAGGCATATAATTCTAATGCATAGTGATGTTTAGCAGCCACTGGCTTAGAGAATTCTTGTGACACTGTGATTTGTCTGTGGAGTATCATATCAGCAGGGAGCATCACGCAGCCCAGATGGAGTGGGCAAGGGCAAAACTCTGGGAAGCTGGAGGCTACCTGTGACCGTTGGTGTCTAAGGAAGAGACAGGTATGGCCATGGAAAGAGAAAAGTGTCGCTCAGATTATCTTGGGAAAAAAGGAAAATTTCTTCTATAGCCAAAACTTGCAACTTACATTAAGAGTATGCTACCAAAGTTAAGAGAAACTTACAGATACCTAAGTTCCAACTGAAGATATTAATAATGGATTGTGGCTTATTGTGCTCCCACTGGAAGAACTGGCTAAGCAGGTATGATGGAGGGAGGGCCACCATGGCGGGCTTTGCTGACATCAAAACACAAGCTGCTCAGCAGCAGAAGGTTGAGGAAATGCTTTTCAAAGGCTTAGAGTGTCACTTTGAAATACAGCTCTAGACCAGGTCCCTGGGGTCAGTCAACTCTTCTTGAAACAGGTGTCATCAAAGGAAGATTTGTTTTCTGCTGGAATTTCCTCATTGCTAATTTTTCAACTTTGAATCAGAGCTTCCATTTACATTATGCAATTATAATGCATCAGAAAAGAAGAAATGAACCCAGAGCCTTGAAGATAAAAAAAAAATAATAAGAAAAAGAAACAAAAAAAGAAAGGGAAAGAAAGGACTAGTGGTAGAGCCAGTCCTACCCAGAATGGCAAATATGAGTAAGTTCCACAATCATTAAGAGACAACAGGAAGTAAGTAATGACATGATTACTGAACAAATAGTTGGACAGTTAGACTAGGGGAGCATGGAAGCAAATGTGTTTAAAAAGACATTTCAAATGGGACAAATTTGCTCTGTCACTGAGAGGAGCCACCAACATCTAGGTATTAAGCAAATCTGAAACGAGAGGTTTGATGAAGTTACTTAACAAATGGAACTTGAGATGGGAAGAAATTATATAAAATCAGGATTTTCCTACACTGACATTCATTCACATCCTTCAGATAATAAAAATGTATTCAATCACTACCCAATGGGAAACAGTCAAATAAAAGCTTCTTGAAACGGTGCTTGACAGAATTATGTAGGATCCTAACAACTGGGAAATTTGGATGAAAATTCTTCAGCGTTTCGAGCATGTCAAGGGAAGAAAGAAAAAAAAAATCACTTGTTTTAGTACTTGTCATTAAGTACTATATACAGTGGTTAAGTATTAATAAATAAGTAGTTAACATTTATGCAATGGTTCATTTCTGTTAAAATATTCATCGGCTGCTCATTTATTATTTATTATCACCCCCTCAACAGAAAATGAGACAGAGTGGCCAGAACTGCCGTTATTTTTTAAATGTCACTTTGATTTAGACTACCCAAATCACAAATAAACCGTTAACTCCTGCACTGGAAAAATCATGATGATAAGTTAACGTTGGCCTGGCCTACTCACACATTCCACATGAAAACGCCAGCTTCCATCTTTAGGAAGACAAGGAGCACAGTGTGCTGCTTACAACTGAGACGATCATCATGGTGAAAGTAAATGCTCTGATCACTCAAATCCTTCTGCCACTTCTCACTCACGGGTATTTGTACCCTGCCCAATTTATATCTTCCCTATCTCTCCGTGTCATAGTCAATAATTTGATTCTGCTAGCAGTCACTCAAATACATTTCTGAAAATCAAAGAGGATTGCTGAATATCCTTGTGAAATTCAGGATTTTTTTTTTTTGCTATGTCAAGAGAATGAAGGTGCAAGTTTTGTATGTTACCTGATTTAAAGAGCAGCACAATAGTTCAAACTCTGACGTGATATCACTGGGAATTCAAGCTAAGGTTTTAGATGAGTCCTGACAGATGTAAAGGTGTCCAGTGTGGCCTGACTCCTGACACTGAGCCACATGCAGGGTAGAAACAACCCTGGACTAGAAACCAGGAAGACTGTGTTCCAAACCTGGCTTGTACCTTACAGGGGATTCGGACAAGTCACTTAACCTCTTCATATCGAAGTCCTATCATGTGAAAAAAGGAAATCATAATGCCTACGTCAGAGATATGCTGTAAGGACTGGGCAAACCTGTTTTGTAAACCATGAATGGCCATATAAATGAAAGGAATTGTGATTTAATGCAACATTAGGGTAAATACCTTTTTAGTCAATTACGAAACTCATGATGTCCGAGACGCAGGCCTAGCTCTTATTATCACAACAATGTCTTTTCAGTGAGAACCGTGTCTTGGGAACAAACCTGTTGACAGAGCCCCTTGATGGTGTAAGAACTAATGGTAATGACTCCTGTCGAGTTTCTGAGGACAGCTAGCAAGGCTTAGGCTCAGCTTTTCGTTCCCACACAGCACAGCCTCTCCAGCCCTCAGACGAATTTCTCTGAAAGTGTGTCAGAATCCTAGAGCCCAACTGCTAAAGACAGGAAGCAATTAAATATGTAAATCAAGGAAATTACACTGCACTGATGACATTCAGCTCAGGGTCTGCCCCCACCTCCTCCTCCTTGTCTCTGCTTCCCTTCCCCTCGGGACTGAGGCAAGTGTGAAATCTCCCTCCTCCACTCTGCTCCCTGCTAAATGTGTTTTATTCTTAACCACCCGCCCCAGGCCTTCTCATCAATTATTAATCAAGTGCCCATGAATATACATAAAAGCCTGTCTCTGGGTTTTATTAAATTAAATATATATATAACGAATGCGTTCTGTGCCATGTTGAGAAAAGATCACATGGTGGAAGAGAAGAGGAAGATGAAAGGACAAGTTTGGGGTGTTGTTTTCACCCCATTGAAGTCCTCAGCCACTGATTACATGGGTTTCTTTGTTTTGTTTTTGATTTCAAATGTGTTTCTAAATTAATATTTTAAGAAGTTTAAACTCTGGATAATGTACCACTCTGGAATCTGCTTCCTTTTGATAGATACAGCTGTTCATGTCTTGGAGGAGATAATATTGGTTAGGAAGCGACCGTACAGGTTACTGAGATATCATTCTACTCTCCTTCTAAGATCTGTCACTGTAGGCATGGTGTCCTGAGGCAGGATTGGTGACGGGAGTGAATTCATGAACACTGGAACCCCATCTTCTGTACTTGGTGATGTCACTTGGTCAACTCATTCATGGTTTTCATTTCCCAGCTTTCTATTGATATTTCATTTGAGGCTTCCTTTCCAAAGAGAAATATCTTCTCATCACGAATGATGCAGAACAGCATGTCTGTTAAGAGACATGGCTTTTATCTCACCACATAGGGCTTCCTTGATCCCTTTCTCTCAAATACACCCTGTTGTACTTAACCCTCTTAACATAAAATAATTTGCTTACTACTTTTTGTTTCCTGTGCCTTCTCCATCATGAACACAAGCTTAATGAAAGAAGTGATTTTGTCTTTGTTCAATGCCACTCAAAAATGTTTTTTGAATTAAAAAAATGAATGAAAAGTACAGGGACACCATTTTAAAAAATCATTCTCCTTATTACTAATGTGAGCTTCAGGGACAAACAACTCTGTATCCGAGCAAACGAAGCATGATAGCCCCACGAGGTTTTCATTGCTTCCACCAGTGTTCCATCTCTCTCCTGTGTTCTACAGGTGGGTTTACAGCACATGGCCAGCTGACCCTGATGCAGACAACACCAGGGAAGCCCTCAATACATTTTTATATTAAAAAGTATGTGTCCTAATTAAAGGGTACTTGGAAGTGGGATTTTTACCATGTTTTGCTGATTGCTTACTTGCTCTTACCCACATTATAGCCGTATAGAACAAAATACAAATATATTTAGCCACATGCAGGTGAAAAATGGTTGAGGCTTGTGTCGTCTGTTCTTTATTCGCATCATAGGACATTGGCCTCCCGCACATCTTCCAGTTTTCCTGTCTCTCATGTCTTGGCATCTTAGGCATTTAGCATCTGTAAGCCTCAAGTATTTTTTACCATAGATAAAAAAAATATCTTCCAATTAGATAGATGAACTCCAAGAATTAATAAAAGATGAAATTAAATCAATAGGAGCAACTCAAGAAAAATAACAAAGAATTATTTTATTATTTCCTTGCTCACAACAGTTTCTTATTTGTCATTAAACTTAATGTCAAATCAGTGGTTAACATTTTTAGTTTGGGATTTTCTACTCCGTTCTACTATTTATTCTCCTTCCTAAAGAATCTCAAATTCAACTTACAGAATAGTGTGTTCACCTAACGTTATTGAAAAAAATCTAACTTTATAGAGTGCCATTTAAACAGAAATGCCAATTTTCAGTAATAAGGGTCACAATAATAATGTTTAATGTCTCACTGACTTTTTACCAGCTAAAATACCCTTTAAACATATATGCTTCTTTTATTTCAAATTCAAAAATGGATCATTACACTTTGATGAGCATTCCATCACACCAGACGCTGTAGTTAAATTTTCCTGTTTAACAGTTTATCACCGCTTTCGTGAACTCTCCTGATGCATTCATTCAGTGCACAGCTATTGTGAAAACAAATAGCAATGGCTACCAAGCTCCAATATAGGTGCTATTCAGGGTATGAAGTTGCACAAGCTCTCAAGGGTTGATGATCTAGGAAAACCAATGGGATCTGTAGACAAATAGCTATACCACAAAGTAGAATGCTTCCAGCACCATGGAGCAATGCAAAGAAAGTACCATCAGAGGCCCAGGGAAGAAGAGATCCCTTCTGGCTCAACTGATCAGGAGGGTAACAGGGAAGATGTGAGGAAAGCCTCAGAGGATGTGAAAGGATATCAAGAGGGGTAACTGTAGGCCAGGCCACCTAAAGCACACACTCTTTTTATGATGTCTTGGATATTATGAGTGGGAGGAATGGGAAAGGCAGATAAGAAAATGTCTCACACATCTTCCTGTCTTCCTGACTCTACCATGAGAGGTCAAAGAAATGAAGAGAAAAAGAATGATGAGAAGGTGATGGGGACATAGAGGAAGTAAGATTATTGATACCATAAACATCATAAAATCTTCTCTCTCATGGTTTCAAGAGGGTCTGGACTAGATCCCAGGGACTGAACTTGTCCCAAGTCTCCTATGAAGAACACTATAGTCCTCCAAAGAACAACTCAACAGTCTCCTAAGACTGAGATTAAGCAATGCACAGGTCAGAAGGCTCTCGCAGTTTTCTTAGAGTAATTGCCAATTGCGTTCTTAAAGAAAAACCTTTCTTTCCCTATATGACCTGTGCCCCAACTCTGTATGTACGTTTATGTGTGTGTGTGTGTGTGTGTGTGTTTATGTGTCTAAAAATAATTCTGCTTCACAGCTACATATGTATACCAACACATATCACAGTTTAGGGAGTAGATAGCTTTAGGTAATCGGAATACATTAAATAAATCAAACTTATGAATAAATCATTGCCAATTGCTTGGGGATTATCGTGGACACATGGAACTGGTCTGACCCCTGAATGTGAGACTTGTCATCAGCAATGGAAATGTGCCTGAAAACAGGAGGATGGTGTAGCAACACAGAGCACTGTGAGAAATGAGGCAAAAGGGCTTTGAACATGCAGTTGCCCCAAGCAGTCAAGAGAGATGATATTTCAATCTGACATAATGGAAGTCCCTAGAGAGATCCATTTTTCATTCTGACATGACTAAGATAATAAGTCAAAAGTTAAAACACGTAGTATGAAGCCCAACACAAAGAAAACTATTTTTACTTCAGGAACAGCAGAGTACACCCTGGTCCTTGTTGGCTTAAATGGACATTCTTTTCCTTATAGAAGCACCCCAGTGACTTTATCTCAAAAGAACAATTTTTAAGAGTAGAACTCATTGAAAAAGTCAAGAAAAAGTACTGTGTGAAATTTGATTCTTTCTGGATACCCTGAGATAACCCAAGCTTTCAGAAATTGTTTTTAAGGAATAATAATGATGATGATTAAAAAATTAAATAAACAAATCCTCTGTGGTGAGATGGGAAGATCCTTATCCTAACGCTGGATTTCACATTTTGCATTCTTTTTGCAGGCCAGCAGACCGGTAAATTGTAATTGATATTAACTAAGTAAAGTTTTAGTAGACCAAATTTGGGATATAATTTTATTTTGATATTCATGAGCCACATATAAAAGCTAGTAAAATGAGAATGGTAAGTCATAATAAATTTCATTTTATAGTATTTATTTTACTGAGACCAATCTTGAATTATGTACTGTTGGAAATGCAGAGAAAAAGGGAGAATAAAAATAGGAAAGGTATTACGGATATAATGATAAATGGGATATTTTAAAAGAATTTTTAGAAAACGAAAGCATTCAAGCTCTGGGCTATAGTCTTATCTGACCTGTCTGGATTGAAACCAGATTCATGAAAATCATTTTGAATGATGCCACTGCCTATCACACTGCATATTGTGGTTTAAGGGTTACTGGGTCTCCCCTCTTAGTAAAATTGATCTTAGTATGGTAATATAATAAAGGTTTCCAAAAACACCCTATAAAAAAGGAAAATTATTATGAATTTCCTAATCCCAATTGCTCTGAGAGGCAGGAAGGAGCCAGCATAACCCTCTATAAGTAGCTCCCTAAATCAGCACCCTCTGCAGACATTTTTGAGTTTTCACTTCTTCCCTGAGACCCAACTTAGATTAAACTAACCATCTTACGTTCTTCTCCAACATTTAACTTCTGGAACAAAGTTTTCCAGCTGGGTGTTTATCAAGACACTTATCAGACAGATAAGGACAGATATATCCTATTGCATATTAACTCCAGAATTTTCTACGTAAGCTTTCAAAACCTCTTCAACAACATATTTACTGTTTACCAATCACATCTTCCATTACAGTTCAACATGCTTTCTCTAGACCACCTAAAATTATTGTTCTTTTTTTGTATAAGATTCATCCGTTCCCACCCCTCCTTTTTCATGCTCGCTCATATTCACCCCTCATGGTTTTTTTCTCCTTTCTGCTACAATATGCCCTTCTTCCTATGCAGAACTCAGCTTTAAGTTCAGGTCAATGAAGAAATCTTGCCCTATAGAATGCCTGATTCTCCAGCTGTTCCCAATTTTGAGCTTCTAAACACTCATTCCCTTCTTTGTTGAAGCACAAATTGGTATGGGATTTCATGTGTCCTTAAATTTTTATTTAACTTTCTTTTGTTGAACACCCTTGCAGTTCCCTTTTGTTTTGTACCATCCATGTGTTCTGCAAGTATGTGGAGACTCAATACCAAATAGAGTGAAGACAGAGAGTAACACGACATAATGCTCCCACTCTCTACCGCTGTCTAGGAACTTGCAATCATCTCTATTATAGCTATATTTGCCTAAGAATGGAACAGAATATATTGGTTCATTCAGCAGTTTGTTGATGAATCATTCAGTCATTTCTCTATTCTTGCTGAGTTTTTGTTTTTTATTTTTTTTTTCCTCTATGGATCCAGAAGCTATAGGGTTTGTCTGAGGCTCAGCATCACAGATTTCTTAAGGCTTTCTTTCCAGGTAATCAGGTTTTCCATTACCTTGCTCTGCCACTACTAGACTTTAGCTAACACAAAAATCTCTTTTGGGATCCAGTCAATAATCCTCTGTACTCTTAGCTTTTAAAGGGTCTTTCTGTGAGAAAAAGGGAGAAATAAGGCAGGTGGCTGAACAGGAATTTGTACTAGACAGGGTCAGAACGGAGGAAAGGAATGCCTCCCTCTGTCCCATCTAGACATGGAGAGATCATGTCAAGTCTGTGATATGAGGGTGAAAGACTGACAGAGTCTGGGTTCTATTCAATTTAACAAAGGACAGAAAAACAAAGATTCTCCCCCACTGTGATTGAGAGGGAATCCCTTCTTTTCTATCCCGTAACTTATTCCTACTTACTGAAAAAATAAGTAATAAGTACCCAATATGTTCCAGGATCTAGATCCCAAAAGACAAACAGCTAAACTCCCTCTCTTTGGACACTGCTTAAATGGTGAGCAGCTAATGACTTCAGTGCCATTAGGGTGAGTGTAACTACCTGGGGTCATTTGATCTTCACCCTATGTCCCCTCAGACTCAAGTCCAAAGATGGCTCACAAACATAGTTAGTATATACCTCCCCCACTCCAAATGACATCTCCCTGCTCCTTTCCACTTCTCCCTCTGCCCGCAAAACACATACTTCTCAAAGACGAAGAATAGAGAATCCCCATTAAATTACACAATTACAGGCCTGACTTGACCACAAAGCTACTACTTGGGAATCTACCTAGGGTAAACACTTTAGCTCTTGTTATTTTTTCCCAATTACTGAATTTTCCCTTTCACAATAATTTATTTCGAAATTATTTATAAAGGGCCAACTCCATAGACTATCATCTCTCCCTGCATAATACCTAAGAGACTTCTTGACTTGCTTTAAATTGCAAGCTGTCCAGGAGCAAAAGGAGGAGGGCAGTAAGGATTGGCATGGAAGAATCCTAGAGACAGTGGATTTCTGTGTGGTCTCAGTTAAGTGTTAATGGTCACTCCTGCCACCCTGCACCTTTCACACCAGTGAAAGAAGATACTCATTTGTAAAATGTCTGCAGAGCTTCAGACCAATGCTATGGATACTTAAGTAAACCCTGTTTCCTATCTGAAGTTGTGTCCACTACAACTGATTGCTTTCTGGTGGCTAGAGGACGTTGCCTCTGCTAACAGCAAAAAGTATTGTTTTCTGCTGTGCAGAAGTGCAGATCACAGAATTTGACGTCTAGAAAGGGACTATGTATAAATCTCTTCTTAGAGATGGACACACAGAGGCCCTGAGAGACACCTTTGAGTATGATTTTCCCAGTACCTCCCACTTACCCCCAGGACTCTCATGCCCTGCCTGGTGGTACATAGCTCTTCCTCTCACACAATAAAACCCACACTTTGTCTTGTAGGCACCACTAACTCTCCAGATTCATGGGTCATTATTGGGTCCCAAACCCAACTTAGAGAAATATTACCATAAGGCCATGGCTCAGCAGGTCAATGTCTTTTGAACTACTTTACCAGGCAGCTGTTTCCAGAGGCTTTTTTCTGTATCTGCAAATCATTTTTCAGATGCTCTCATCTGTCATGGAACTCACTACCTCCTTACTGTGGGCTTGTTTTCAGATACTTTCATATTTCCCTGTGATTCCATGCTATTAAATCCTTAAAAATACATAATTGGCCCATGGAAAAGGATTGTGCTAACTTTAACAGCTCTCTGTCACTCCTTGTCCCTCCTATCTTAATTCCATTTATTTTATTTATGAAACACTGTTATTAGCCTCCAGGGCTTTCATGACATGATAACCCCTTAATAAGAATTTCACATTCAATAATTCCCATCACTCTCATTTCATAAGAGTGAAATAAAGCTGTAGAAACGGTGAAGCAGCATGGCCCAATCTTCCTGTGTTCACATTTTGGAATCTGACAGGCTCCTGGGGCAGCCACATTAGCCATTAGACCTTGAGCCATTTTGCCCTCAGAATTTCATTATTTGTGAACAAGAATGACTTCACCTCCTAGAATTCTTGGGACAATAATGTGCAAAAAGCATGAACACAGAGCTTGCCCCAAGTTAGTTAAATTCATTATCAATAGCCTCCTTCCCTCATTCAAATGAACACTTGAGGATTTCCCTGGTGGCACAGTGGTTAAGAATCCACTTGCCAATGTAGGGGACATGGGTTCGAGCCCTGGTCCAGGAAGATCCCACATGCCGTGGAGCAACTAAGCCCGTGCGCCACAACTACTGAGCCTGCGCCCTAGAGCCCACGTGCCACAAGTACTGAAGCCAGCATGCTTAGAACCCATGCTCTGCAACAAGAAAAGCCACCGCAATGAGAAGCCCGCGCACCACAATGAAGAGTAGCCCCCACTCGCTGCTACTAGAGAAAGCCTGCGCACAGCAACTAAGGCCCAAAGCAGCAAAAAATAAATAAATTAATTAATTTTAAAAATAGAAAAAATAAGATTAAAAGAAAAATGAACACTTGAAACAATGTTCAAAGTAACTAGTGAGTGATAAACAATGGCAAATAAAAATACCTGTGAATACATTTTCAATCATCAGCTTGGGAAATATTACGAAAAATTATAATTCTAAGGGAGTTCTACAGTCTAGTGAAACAGGTATTCTTATATTCTACCTGGTGGGATTCCTTCGGCATACACTGTGTTCTCTTGTTTGTGTGCGTGTGGGTTTATATTGTCCTTCTTCTCTGTATCTAAATCCCATATTAATCATGCCATTGCTTTCTTTTTAAATACTATTGCTTATATATACATATAAACACATATAATATAAATTACATATAAACAGAGAACTAATTTTTAGTTATTTTCTTCTTTTTTTAAAATCAATATCTCAGGTATTTATTATTTTTAAAAACTGTGCAAAGTCTATAGATACATTGGTAATGATACTACAGTGTTAAACAGTATGATTACCTGTAGATTTTTCAAAACCTTGAAATCATTTTCCTGCTAATTCTCAGGCCATGTACTTTGAACAATTAACATATGCTTTTTACAAGATAACGCTAGAGTATTTTATGTCCCAATCCTTAGAATGGCAACATAAAACCTAATACTTTTTTTTTAACATCTTTATTGGAGTATGATAGCTTTACAATGGTGTGTTAGTCTCTGCTGTATAACAAAGTGAATCAGCTATACATGTACATATATCCCCATATCTCCTACCTCTTCCGTCTCCCTCCCACCCACCCTACCCCACCCCTCTAGGTGGTCACAAAGTACCAAGTTGATCTCCCTGTGCTATGCAGATGCTTCCCACTAGCTATCTATTTTACATTTGGTAGTGTATACATATACATGGCACTCTCTCACTTCATCCCAGCTTCACCTTCCCACTTCCCCATGTCCTCAAGTCCATTCTCTACATCTGCGTCTTTATTCCTGTCCCGCACCAAGGTTCTTCAGAACCAATTTTTCTTTTTTTTTTTAGATTCCATATATATTTGTTAGCATAACGGTATTTGTTTTTCTCTTTCTGACTTCACTCTATATGACGGACTCTACGTCCATCTACCTCACTACAAATAACTGAATTTCGTTTCTTTTTATGGCTGAGTAATATTCCATTGTATATATATGCCACTTCTTTATCCATTCACCTGTCGATGGACATTTAGCTTGGTTCCATGTCCTGGCTATTGTAAATAGAGCTGCAGGGAACATTGTGGTACATGACTCTTTTTGAATTATGGTTTTCTCAGGGTATATGCCCAGTAGTGGGATTGCTGGGTCATATGCTAGTTCTATTTTTAGCTTTTAAGGAACCTCCATACTGTTCTCCATAGTGGCTGTATCAATTTACAATCCCACCAACAGTGCAAAAGGGTTCCCTTTTCTCCACACTCTCTCCAGCATTTATTGTTTGTAGATTTTGTGATTGTGGCCATTCTGACTGGTGTGAGGTGATACCTCATTGTAGTGTTGTTTTCTTTTTTAACTTTGCTGCAGCTTTACTTTTATTTTTTTGAATTTTAATTTATTTTTTTATACAGCAGGTTCTTATTAGTTATCCATTTTATACATATTAGTGTATACATGTCAATCCCAATCTCCCAATTCATCCCACCATGACACCCCCTGCCACCATTTTCCCCACTTGGTGTCCATACATTTGTTCTCTACATCTGTGTCTCTATTTCTGCCCTACAAACTGGTTCATCTGTACCATTTTTCTAGGTTCCACATATATGCATTAATATATGATATTTGTTTTTCTCTTTCTGGCTTACTTCACAGTGTATGACAGTCTCAAGATCCATCCATGTCTCTAAAATTACCCAATTTCATTCCTTTTTATGGCTGAGAATATTCTGTTGTGTATATGTATCACATCTTCTTTATCCATTCATCTGTCTATGGACACTTAGGTTGCTTCCATGTCCTGGCTATTGGAAATAGAGCTGCAATGAACAAGGCGGTACATGACTCTTTTTTGAATTATGGTTTTCTCAGGGTATTATGCCCAAGAGTGGGATTGCTGGGTCGTATGGTAATTCGATTTTTAGTTTTTTAAGGAACCTCCATACCGTTCTCCATGGTGGCTGTATCAATTTACATTCCCACCAACAGTGCAGGAGGGTCCCCTTTTCTCCACACCGTCTCCAGCATTTACTGATTGTAGATTTTTCGATGATGGCCATTTGGACCACTGTCAGGTGACACCTCATTGTAGTTTTGATTTGCATTTCTTTAACGATTAGTGATGTTGAGCATAAGTTCATGTGATGGTTGGCAATCTGTATAGCTTCTTTGGAGAAATGTCTATTTAGGTCTTCTGCTCATTTTTGGATTGGGTTGTTTTTTCGATATTGAGCTGCATGAGATGCTTGTATATTTTGGAGATTAAACCTTTGTCAGTTGCTTCATTTGTAAATATTTTCTCCCATTCTGAGGGTTGTCTTTTTGTCTTGTTAATGGTTTCCTTTGCTGCGCAAAAGCATTTAAATTTCATTAGGTCCCATTTGTTTATTTTTGTTTTTATTTCCATTTCTCTAGGAGGTGGGTCAAAAAGGATCCTGCTGTGATTTATGTCATAGAGTGTTCTGCCTATGTTTTCCTCTAAGAGTTTTATAGAGTCTGGCCTTACATTTAGGTCTTTAATCCATTTTGAGTTTATTTTTGGGTATGGAGTGTTTAGGGAGTGTTCCAATGTCATTCTTTTACATGCAGCTGCCCAGTTTTCACAACACCACTTACTGAAGAGGCTCTCCTTTCTCCACTGTATATTCCTGCTTCCTTTATCAAAAATAAGGGGACCATATGTGCGTTCGTTTATCTCTGGGCTTTCAATCCTGTTACACTGATCTATATTTCTGTGTTTGTGCCATTACCATACTGTCTTGATTACTGTAGCTTTGTAGTATAGTCTAAAGTCCGGAAGCCTGATTCCTCCAGCTCCGTTTTTTTTTTTTTTTCCAAGATTCCTTTGGCTATTTGGGGTCTTTTGTATTTCCATACAAATTGTGAATTTTTTTGTTCTAGTTCTGTGAAAAATGCCATTGGTAGTTTGATAGAGATTGCATTGAATCTGCAGACTGCTTTGGGTAGTACAGTCATTTTCACAATGCTGATTCTTCCAGTCCAAGAACATGGTATATCTGTCCATCCATTTGTATCATCTTTAATTTCTTTCATCAGTGTCTTATACTTTTCTGCATAGAGGTCTTTTGTCTCCTTAGGTAGGTTTATTCCTAGGTATTTTATTCTTTTTTGTTACAATGGTAAATGGGAGTGTTTCCTTAATTTCTCTTTCAGATTTTTCATCATTAGTGTATAGGAAGTTTTTTAAGGAACCTCCATACCGTTCTCCATGGTGGCTGTATCAATTTACATTCCCACCAACAGTGCAGGAGGGTCCCCTTTTCTCCACACCGTCTCCAGCATTTACTGATTGTAGATTTTTCGATGATGGCCATTTGGACCACTGTCAGGTGACACCTCATTGTAGTTTTGATTTGCATTTCTTTAACGATTAGTGATGTTGAGCATAAGTTCATGTGATGGTTGGCAATCTGTATAGCTTCTTTGGAGAAATGTCTATTTAGGTCTTCTGCTCATTTTTGGATTGGGTTGTTTTTTCGATATTGAGCTGCATGAGATGCTTGTATATTTTGGAGATTAAACCTTTGTCAGTTGCTTCATTTGTAAATATTTTCTCCCATTCTGAGGGTTGTCTTTTTGTCTTGTTAATGGTTTCCTTTGCTGCGCAAAAGCATTTAAATTTCATTAGGTCCCATTTGTTTATTTTTGTTTTTATTTCCATTTCTCTAGGAGGTGGGTCAAAAAGGATCCTGCTGTGATTTATGTCATAGAGTGTTCTGCCTATGTTTTCCTCTAAGAGTTTTATAGAGTCTGGCCTTACATTTAGGTCTTTAATCCATTTTGAGTTTATTTTTGGGTATGGAGTGTTTAGGGAGTGTTCCAATGTCATTCTTTTACATGCAGCTGCCCAGTTTTCACAACACCACTTACTGAAGAGGCTCTCCTTTCTCCACTGTATATTCCTGCTTCCTTTATCAAAAATAAGGGGACCATATGTGCGTTCGTTTATCTCTGGGCTTTCAATCCTGTTACACTGATCTATATTTCTGTGTTTGTGCCATTACCATACTGTCTTGATTACTGTAGCTTTGTAGTATAGTCTAAAGTCCGGAAGCCTGATTCCTCCAGCTCCGTTTTTTTTTTTTTTTCCAAGATTCCTTTGGCTATTTGGGGTCTTTTGTATTTCCATACAAATTGTGAATTTTTTTGTTCTAGTTCTGTGAAAAATGCCATTGGTAGTTTGATAGAGATTGCATTGAATCTGCAGACTGCTTTGGGTAGTACAGTCATTTTCACAATGCTGATTCTTCCAGTCCAAGAACATGGTATATCTGTCCATCCATTTGTATCATCTTTAATTTCTTTCATCAGTGTCTTATACTTTTCTGCATAGAGGTCTTTTGTCTCCTTAGGTAGGTTTATTCCTAGGTATTTTATTCTTTTTTGTTACAATGGTAAATGGGAGTGTTTCCTTAATTTCTCTTTCAGATTTTTCATCATTAGTGTATAGGAGTGAAAGAGATTTCTGTGCATTAATTTTGTATCCTGCTACTCTACCAAATTCATTGTTTAGCTCTACCAGTTTTCTGGTAGCATCGTTAGGATGCTGAACGTATAGTATCATATTATCTGCAAAGAGTGACAGCTTTACTTCTTCTTTGCTGATTTGGATTCCTTTTCTTTCTTTTTCTTCTCTAATTTCTGTGGCTAAAACTTCCAAAACTATGTTGAATAACAGGTGAGAGTGGACAACCTTGTCTTGTTCCTGATCTTAGAGGAAATGCTTTCAGTTTTTCACCATTGAGAACGATGTTTGCTGTGCGTTTCTCATATATGGCCTTTATTATGTTGAGGAAAGTTTCCTCTATGTATGCCTACTTTCTGGAGGATATTCATCATAAATGGGTGTTGAATTTTGTCAAAACCTTTTTCTGCATCTATTGAGATGATCATATGGTTTTTCCCCTTCAGTTTGTTAATATGGTGTATCATATTGATTGATTTGCATATATTTAAGAATCCTTGCATTCCTGGGATAAAGCCCACTTGGTCATGGTGTATGACCCTTTTAATGTGCTGTTGGATTCTGTTTGCTAGTAGTTTGTTGAAGATATTTGCATCTAAGTTCATCAGTGATACTGGCCTGTAGTTTTCTTTTTTTGTAACATCTTTGTCTGCTTTTGGTATCAGGGTGATGGTGGCCTCATAGAATGGGTTTGGGAGTATTCCTCCCTCTGCTATCTTTTGGAAGAGTTTGAGAAGGATAGCTGTTAGCTCTTCTCTAAATGTTTGATAGAAGTCACCTGTGAAGCCATCTGGTCCTGGACTTTTGTTTGTTGGAAGATTTAAAATCACAATCTCAATTTCAGTGCTTGTGGTTGGTCTGTTTTTATTTTCTATTTCTTCCTACTTCAGTCTTGGAAGGATGTGCTTTTCCAAGAATTTGTCCATTTCTTCCAGATTGTCCAGTTTATTGGCATAGAGTTGCTTGTAGTAATCTCTCATGATCCTTTGTATTTCTGCAGTGTCAGTTTTTACTTCTCCTTTTTCATTTCTAATCCTGTTGATTTGAGTCTTCTCCCTTTTTTTATTGATGAGTCTGGCTAATGGTTTATCAATTTTGTTTATCTTTTCAAAGAACCAGCTTTTAGTTTTTTTGATCTTTGTTATCCTTTCCTTCATTTTTTTTTTCATTTCTGGTCTGATCTTTATGATTTCTTTCCTTCCCCTACCTTTGGGGTTTTTTTGTTCTTCTTTCTCTAATTGCTTTAGGTATAAGGTTAGGTTGTTTATTTGAGATGCTTCTGGTTTCTTGAGGTAGGATTGTATTGCTATAATCTTCCCTCTTAGAACTGCATTTGCTGCATCCCATGGGATTTGGGTCATCATGTTTTCATTGTCATTTGTTTCTAGGTATTTTATGATTTCCTCTTTGATTTCTTCAGTGATCTCATGTTATTTAGTAGGGTATTATTTAGCCTCCATATGTTTGTATTTTTTACAGATTTTTTCCTGTGATTGACATCTAGTCTCATAGTGTTGTGGTTGGAAAAGGTACTTGATATGATTTCAGTTATCTTAAACTGACCAAGGCTTGGTTTGTGACTCAAGATACGATCTATCCTGGAGAATATTTATGAGCACTTGAGAAGAAAGTGAATTCTGTTGTTTTTGGATGGAATATCCCATAAATAGCAATTAAGTCCGTCTTGTTTTATGTATCATTTAAAGCTTGTGTTCCCTTATTTATTTTGATTTTGGATGATCTGTCCATTGGTGAAAGTGGGGTGTTAAAGTCCCCTACTATGATTTTGTTACTGTTGATTTCCCCTTTTATGGCTGTTAGCACTTGCCTTATGTATTGAGGTGCTCCTATGTTGGGTGCATAAATATTCACAATTGTTATGTCTTCTTCTTGGATTTATCCCTTCATCATTATGTAGTATCCTTCTTTGTCTCTTGCAATAGTCTTTATTTTAAAGTCTATTTTGTCTGATATGCAAATTGCTACTCCAGCTTTCTTGTGATTTCCATTTGCATGGAATATCTTTTTCCATCCCCTCACTTTCAGTGTGTATGTGTCCCTAGGTCTGAAGTGGGTCTCTTGTAGACAGCGTATATATGGACAGATCTTGTTTTTGTATCCATTGAGCTAGTCCATGTGTTTTGGTTGGAGCATTTAACCCATTTACATTTAAGGTAATTATTGATACGTATGTTCCTATTACCATTTTCTTAATTGTTTTGGGTTTCTTAGTGTAGGTCTTTTCCTTCTCTTGTGCTTCCTGCCTAGAAAAGTTCCTTTAACATTTGTTGTAAAGCTGGTTTTGTGGTGCTGAATTCTTTCAGCTTTTGCTTGTCTGTAAAGTTTTTAATTTCTCCATCGAATCTAAATGAGATCATTGCTGGGTAGAGTAATCTTGGTTGTAGGCTTTTCCCTTTCATCACTTTAAATATGTCCTGCCACTCCCTTGTGGTTTGCAGCGTTTCTGCTGAAAGATCAGCTGTTAACCTTATGGGGATTCCCTTTTATGTTATTTGTTGTTTTTCCCTTGATGCTTTTAATATTTTTCTTTGTGTTTAATTTTTGATAGTGTGATTAATATGTGTCTTGGTGTGTTTCTCCTTGGATTTATCCTGTATGGGACTCTCTGTGCTTCCTGGACTTGACTGCCTATTTCCTTTCCCATATTAGGGAAGTGTTCAACTATAATCTCTTCAAATATTTTCTCAGTCCCTTTCTTTTCCTCTTTTTCTTCTGGAACCCCTATAATTTGAATGTTGGTGCGTTTAATATCCCAGAGATATCTAAGACTGTTTTCAATTCTTGTCATTCTTTTTTGTTTAGTCTGCTCTGCAGTAGTTATTTCCACTATTTTATCTTCCAGGTCACTTATCTTTTCTTCTGATTCAGTTATTCTGCTATTGATTCCTTCTAGAGAATTTTAAATTTCATTTATTGTGTTGTTCATCATTGTTTGTTTGCTCGTTACTTCTTTAGGTCCTTGTTAAACGTTTCTTGTGTTTTCTCCATTCTATTTCCAAGATTTTAGATCATCTTTACTATCACTACTCTGAATTTTTTGCAGGTGGACTGTCCTCTTCATTTGTTTGGTCTGGTGGGTTTTTGCCTTGCTCCTTCATCTGCTGTGTGTTTTTGTGTCTTCTCATTTTGCTTAACTTTCTGTGTCTGGGGTCTGCTTTTCACAGGCTGCATGTTTGTAGTTCCCATTGTTGTTTTTATCTGCCCCCAGTGGCTAAGGTTTGTTCAGTGGGTTTTGTAGGCTTCCTGGTAGAGGGGACTGGTGTTTGTACTCTGGTGGATGAGGCTGGATCTTGACTTTCTGGTGGGCAGGACCGCATCCAGTGATGTGTTTTGGGGTGTTTGTGACCTTATTATGATTTTAGGCAGCCTCTCTGCTAATGGTTGTGTTCCTGTCTTGCTAGTCGTTTAGCATAGGGTGTTCAGCACTGTAGCTTGCTGGTCATTGAGTGGAGCTGCGTCTTAGTGTTGAGTTGGAGATTTCTGGGAGAGGTTTCACCATTTGATATTATGTGGAGCCGGGAGGTCTCTGGTGGACCAATGTCCTGAACTTGGCTCTCCTTCCTCAGAGGCACAGGCCTGACACCTGGCTGGAGCACCAAGACTGTCAGGCACACATCTCAGAATAAAAGGAAGAAAAACAGAATGAAAGAAATAAAAAAATAATCTAAAATAAAATAAAGTTATTAAAATAAAAAAGTATTAAATATTAAAAAATTAAAAAGTAATAAGAAGAAATCAAAGAAAGAAAAAATAGAGCAAGCACACCAAAAAACAAATCCACCAATGATAACAAGCACTAAAAGCTATAAAAAAAAAAAACCCCAAAAAATGGACCGACAGAACCCTAGGACAAATGGTAAAAGAAAAGCTATACAGACAAAAATTACACAAAGAAGTATACACATACACACTCACAAAAAGAGAAAAAGGAAAAAAATATATATATATCTATATATAAAGAAAAAAAAAGGATGGGAGCAACCAAATCAATAAACAAATCTACCAATGATAGTAAACTCTAAATACTAAAGTAAGTAAACATAAAACCAGAAACAAGTTAGATGCAGAAAGCAAACCCCAAGTCTACAGTTGCTCCCAAAATCCACCTCCTCAATTTTGGGATGATTCGTTGTCTATTCATGTATTCTAGAGATGCAGGGTACATCAAGTTGATTGTGGGGATTTAATCCGCTGCTCCTGATGTTGCTGGGAGAAATTTCCCTTTCTCTTCTTTGTTTGCACAGCTCCTGGGGTTCAGCTTTGGATTTGGCCCCACCTCTGCGTGTATGTTGCCGGAGGGCGCCTGTTCCTCACTCAGACAGGACAGGGTTAAAGTAGCAGCTGATTAGGTGGCTCTGGCTCACTCAGGCTGGGGGGAGGGAGGAGTCCGGAATGCAGGGGGAGCCTGAAGCGCCAGAGGCCAGTGTGATGTTGCAACAGCCTGAGGCATGCTGTGTTTTCTCCCGGGGAAGTTGTCCCTGGATCACAGGACCTTGGCTTTGGTGGGCTGCACAGGCTCCCAGGAAGGGAGGTGTGGATAGTCACCTGTGCTTGCACACAGGCTTCTTGGTGGCTGCAGCAGCAGCCTTAGTGTCTCATGCCCATCTCTGGGGTCTGCGCTGATAGCCGCGTCTCACGTCTGTCTCTGGGTTTAGGTGGTGCTCTGAATCACCTCTCCTCGCGCACCCCGAAACAATGGTCTCTTGACTCTTATGCAGTTCTGGACATTTTCCCAGACTCCCTGCCGGTTAGCTGTGGCACATTAGCCCCTTTCAGGCTATGTTCTCGCAGCCAACCCCAGTCCTCTCCCTGGGACCTGACCTCCAAAGCCCGAGCCTCTGCTCCCAGCCCCCACCTGCTCTGGAGGGTGGGCAGACAATCCTCTCAGGCTGGTGAGTGCTGTTTGTCACTGATCCTCTGTGTGGGAATCTCTCCACTTTGCCCTCTTCACCCCTATTGCTGTACTTTCCTTCATTGTTCCGAAGCTTCCCCCACACACCGTCACCCCCTGTCTCCACCAGTGAAGGGGCTTCCTAGTGTATGGGAACTTTTCCTCCTTCACAGCTCCCTCCCAGAGGGGCAGGTCCAGTGCCTATTCTTCTGTCTCTGTTTTTTCTTTTGCCCTACCCAGGTAGGTGGAAAGTTTCTTGCCTTTGGGAAGTCTGAGGTCTTCTGCCAGCATTCAGTAGGTGTTCTCTAGGAGTTGTTCCATATGTAGATGTATTTCTGATATAGTTGTGGGGAGGAAGGTGATCTCCACATCTTATTCCTCTGCCATCTTGAAGGTCTCCTCAGCTCTTTTGTTCTTTAGTGGCAAAAGTTTACCTTTTTTCACATACTATTATACTGCCAATAATCATCTATATTGTTGTGTCATTCACATTGACTGCTGTTTATTATTTCACTGGAGGAATACGACACAGTTTATTCTTCAACTTTCCAGATGGTGCTTGAGATGTTCCCAAATTTTTATTATTGTGAGTATTATTGAATATGTATGCTGCTACACATGTGCAAGAATTCCCTTAGCTACTTGGGAGTGGAGTTGCTGAGTCATCAGTATGTAAGTGGTCAATTTTAGAATATAACATTGAACTGTTTTCCAGAGTGGTTGCATCAGTTTAAGCTCCCAGTGGCAATATCTTAAAGATCCGGTGGAACCTACTCAGCACCTGATATTATCCAACTTTTAAACAGTTGCCAATTGACTAGGGGCAAAGTTGTATATCATCATGGTCTTCATTTGCATTCACTCAACCATTCATTTTTTAAATAATTCATTGGCCACAGCGTTTCCTCTTTTGTGAAATGCTGGTTCATGTCTCTTTTCCTGATTTGTTTTTTGACTGTTTGTAATTTGTGGCAAATGTCCGAAAATGTGAATAGCTTTTGGTACAGCATTTTTAATTCTGGGAATTTATCATATGAAGATAAATTTTCAAAGTTTGCCTGAAGGAATTCACTGAAGCTGTATGTGTAATAGCAAAACGCCGTAAACATGTTAAATGTTCAATAAATGAGGATTGTCTAAATAAATTATGAAAATATACTTAAAAAAGGATAACTGAATACATTAGTGATGTGATTATGTATATGGGATCAAAGGAAGATATTCACAATATGATGTTAAAAGAAAAAAATTGGTCCTAGAAGTGTAGATACATCATGATTACATTGTGTGTATTTACTTGTGTGTATATGTATGGACTTATATGCTAAAAGTAGAAAGAACTACACATGTTATTCACAGTTCTTACCGCTGGATTTAGAAAGATTTACATGCTTTGTTCTTTTCTATCTATTTTTCAACTCTAAAATTCATTATTATGCCATTAAACCAAGTCTATACTTTAGATATATAAACTCACAGAAATCTTAGATAATTTACATAAAGGCACATAGCTAGTAAGTTGCAGAGTTGGGCCTAGAACCAAAACAATCCCAGATAAACAGTCTCTTAACATTTGTTTATTCTTTACTCAATTCACTGTGGTCCTGCATCAGGAATGTCAATATCCTTGTCCTGTTGGTCAAGCATTAAACTTTTGAATGGTAATAAGAGTAATTCATCTCTTCCTGCCTAAAAGTGTTAACTGGATGCATGGGTGTAAAGGAGTATCATGCAATGATAATTTTGGGGGTAGGCTGGGTGGGACGAAATCGAACTGTTCCTGTGCATGTACTTACTCTGAAGTGAAGCGTTTGCATAGAGCCAATCTAAGGAAGGAGACATTTTTTCACAGTCCTCAGATACTTTCTGATACAGGCATGCCTTGGAGATACTGTAGGTTCAGTTCCAGACCACCCCAATAAAGTAAAGATCGCAATAAAGTGAATCACATGAATTTTTTGATTTTGCAGTGCATATAAAAGTTATGTTTACACCATACTGTAGTCTATTAAGTATGCGATAATAACATTATGTCTAAAAAAAGTATGTATTTTAATTAAAATACTTTATTGCTAAAAAATGATATCATTTGAACCTACGAGTCATAATCTTTTTGCAATGGTAACATCAAAGATCACTGATCACAGATCACCGTGACAAATACAATAACAAAGAAGAAGTACGAAATATTGTGAGAATTACCAAAATGTGACACAGAGACATGAAGTGAGGAAATGCTGTTGGAAAAATGGCAATAATAGACTTGTTCAACGCAGGGTTGCCACAAAACTTCAGTTAGTAAAAAACACAATATCTGTGAAGTGTAATAAAATGAGGCACGTCTGTATAAGGAAGGATTTGCTATTAGCATAATTACAAAGGTCATTGCCCCATACGGTCTTTTAACAATCTGATGACAGATTTGTAAGACTATCATTAACCTAGCATTTGGCACACATGACTGGATGTGAAAAAGTCAGTGGATTTTTAGGAGAATGAATATCCAGGTGCTTTAATTTTAGTGTTACTATATTGAATTTTACTATTTTTCAATTCTTTATTTTCATCAGTCTCTACTCCGCTCATGCCCTTTCTCACTATTTTACATAAAATCCTAACCTTGGTTCAGAATATTCCCATGATAGCTTCTGATTAAAACACAATAAAGACCACATTAAGGGTAAGCAGAATATAAAAGGTGACGAGGTATACAGGGGACCATTAATCTATCCTCAGTTGAAACTGCTAAATCTACTGAAAATAATTCCTCAAATCCAGTATAACCCTGATTACACCATAGTCAAAGCTTGTTCTTTTTAAGCTGGGATCTAAATATGATTTGAGTCAAGGTGTACCCAAGGAATTAAAGAGACAAAAAGGGAAAACAAACTGAAATACAATGTTGAGTCTAGAGTTTAAATGTCAACTGCTACTATGAGCTCTTCTCATTGTCCTAACATTACTATTGCGATGACTGTATCTCCTTAGTTTTAGCAGTGTTGGTGACCAGACGCCTCATGGTGGCTGTCATTGCGGCTGCACATCAATCTACCTCTTTTGGTATCTTTCTAATATATTCATAGCATCCTCCTATTAATGAATAACTGAGGAAAGAGCAGGACTGAAATATACTATATTTAATAGAAAAGATTTATAAAACTCATAACTCTCCTGTAAGCCATCTAGCAATTACCTGGAAGATTTCAAAAGCACTATATTTTCTCATACGCCTAAATATTTGTCAATAATGAATTCCTGACTAAATTATCCTACGTTTTTCTTGCTAGAACTGAATGATTTAAGAACACTAGGTGCTTACTACATCAAGATTGATTAATGATTGGCTAAATCTTTGCTTGGTCACTGAAAAACCCTAAGCTTTTCTTCTTTGCCTTTAACCACCTATGTTTATGGCAAATGCTCAATAACATGTTTATTATATCTATCAGCCCAAATAACTATTTTTAGATCAGACTAATTTTGTGTTTTAAAACAAGGCTATCCTGCTGTGATATAAAATAATGTTATGGGACAGGAGCATCATGTCAGCAAGATGACAGTTGAGGAATCTCTAGCCCCAATTCCCTTCATAGAAACACCAACTTAATAGCAATATACAAACCAAAATGCCTTAATGAAAACTCCAGAAACCAATGAAGAAGTCACAGTACCCCAGGTGAGCACAAAGCTAAGAGCAGCTGTATTGAAACAGCTAAGAAAAGCTACTTCATTCTACCTACGATTATCCTCCCCCAGATTGGCACAATTCAGCCATGCCTGGGAGAAAATAGACAACTTGGAAGTTTCTCCCTTGGAAGGGAAAGAGAAGAGTATAACACGTGTCTAACATTCTGTTTTTTGGCAGGGTTGTTCAAAGGACTGGTTTTTGTCTCACCTCACAGGAAGAAAACTGATGGAATTACAATACTTTGGATATCTGGGCACTCAGTACAAAAGACAGCTAAATATCTTAATGGAGCACCAGAGAACCTGCAGTATTGCAGACAGATACCGAGGGAGGAAAACATTTTGAGCTCCCAGAAAAGAAACTGGCAAATCTCTCCAATTGAGAATTTACACCCACAAGCACAGAGAAGACATATCCACAGAAAAGGTTTGAGAGGCCCCGAGAATCTCTAGCCAGGCTAATTGGTGAAGAAGGTCTTCCTCTATATGAAGCTAGTCTGTAAAGACTGGGAGAGGAGGCTGTTTTTTTAAAAAACCAAGTCT
>NW_020171982.1:1123699-1198983 GCF_003031525.2 Neophocaena asiaeorientalis asiaeorientalis
AATTCACAATGCATATGAAGAAACAGCAAAGCATGACACAATGAAGAGAAAAAAAATTAATCTCCAGAAACCAGCACTAAAGAAACGGAGATATATGAATGACCTGACAAAGAAATAAAAGTAACTGTCTCAAAACTCAATGATCCTAAAGAGAATACAGATAGGTAAGTAAGCAAAATCAAGAAAACAATGCATGAACAAAATGAGAATATCAATAAATAGATAGAAAATTAAAAAGAACCAAAGAGAAAACTTGGAGCTGTATAATATAATAACTGAATTTAAAATTGTTGTAGGGGGATACAACAGCAGTCTTGATCGAACAAAAAAAAAGAACTAGCAAATTCAAAAAGAGACCATTTGAAGTTACCAATTTAGAAAAGTAAAAGAAAAAAAATGAAGAAAAGTGAGTAAAACCTAAGGAGCTTATGGGAAACCATCAAGAGGACCAATATAAACATTCTGGACTCCAACTCTTTCTGGGAGTCCAGAAGGAAAAGAGAGAGTATATTTGAAGAAATAATAGTTGAAAACTTTCCAAACTTTCCAACTTACCTGAATTCAAGAATCTCAAGAGATTCCAAAGGATAAACCAAGAGAAGCCCATACTGAGGCACACGATAATAAAACTGTCAAAAGTCAAAAACACAGGAAAAAAATCTTGAAGGAAAGAAGAGAAAAGCAACTCATCACACAAAAAGGAGTTCTCATAAAATTATTAGCAGATTTCTCAGCAGAAAACTTAGAGTTCAGAATCAAGAGGAATAATATTCTCAAAGTGCTAAAATAAAAGAAAAAAACCCACAGCTCACCAAGATATTCTATCTGGAAAACTACCTTTCAAAAATGAAGGCAAAATAAAGAGTTCCTCATATAAATGAAAGCTGACGGAGTTCAATGCCACCAGACCTGCCTTACAAGAACTGCTAAAGGGAGTTTTTCAAGCTAAAATGAAAGAACACTAGACAGCAACATGAAAACATACAAAATATATAGGTCTTTGGTAAAGATATATAAATAGACAAGTACAGAATCTCAAATTACTGTAATAGTGTTGATTAAATCACTATAACTCTGATGTTGAATTTAAAAGTACACAAAATACCTATATTGATAAAACTATGTTAATAGATACACAATATGAAAAATGAAATTTGTTACATCAAGAACATAAAGTACAGGGAATATGAAAATTTCTCAAAAAATGAACAATAGAATTATTGTATCCTCCAACATTCACACTCCTTGGCATATATCCAAAGGAGTTGAAAACAGAATCTTGAAGAGATATTTGCACACCTTTGTTCACCGTAGCATTATTCTTAAAAATCAAGAGATTGAAGTAACCTTAACATTTATCAACAGATGAGTGGATGAAGAAAATATGATAAATAAATACAGCGGAAAATCATTCAAAATTATAAAAGGAGGAATTCCTCTAATACACTACAACATGGATAAATCTTGAGGACATTATGCTAAGTAAAATAAGCTAGTAACAAAAAGACAAATACTTATTAATCAAACTATTAAAAATTAAACACAAAGAAAAAATATTAAAAGCAGCATGGAGAAAACAACAAAAAACATACAAGGGAATCCCCATAAGGTTAACAGCTGATCTTTCAGCAGAAACTCTGCAAGCCACAAGGGTGTGGCAAGACATATATAAAGTGATGAGGGGGAAAAAAACTACAACCAAGATTATTCTACCCAGCAAGGATCTCATTCAGATTCAACGGAGGAATTAAAACCTTTACAGACAAGCAAAAGCTAAGAGAATTCAGCGCCACCAAACCAGCTTTACAACAAATGCTAAAGGAACTTCTCTAGGCAGGAAACACAAGAGAAGGAAAAGACCTACAATAACAAACCCAAAACAATTAAGAAAATGGTAATAGGAACATACATATCGATAATTACCTTAAATGTAAATGGATTAAATGCTACAACCAAAAGACACGGACAGGGTGAATGGATACAAAAACAAGACCTGTCCATATATACACTGTCTACAAGAGACCCATTTCAGACCTAGGACACATACATACTGAAAGTGAGGGGATGGAAAAAGATATTCCATGCAAATGGAAATCAAAAGAAAGCTGGAATAGCAATTCTCATATCAGACAAAATAGACTTTAAAATAAAGACTATTACAAGAGACAAAGAAGGACACTACATAATGATGAAGGAATAAATCCAAGAAGAAGACATAACAATTGTAAATATTTATGCACCCAACATAGGAGCACCTCAATACATAAGGCAAATGCTAAACAACCATAAAAGTGTAAATCGACAGTAACACAATCATAGCAGGGGACTTCAACACCCCACGTTCACCAATGGACAGATTATACAAAATCAAAATAAATAATGGAACACAGCTTTAAATGATATACTTAATTGCTATTTATAGGATATTCCATCCAAAAACAACCAAATACACTTTCTTCTCAAGTGCTCATGGAATATTCTCCAGGATAGACCATCTCTTGGGTCACAAATCAAGCCTCAGTAAATTTAGGAAAATGGAAATCATATCAAGTTTCTTTTCCGACCGCAACACTATGAGCCTAGATATCAATTAGAGGAACAAAACTGTAAAAAATACAAACACATGGAGGATAACAATACGTTACTAAATATCCAAGGGATCACTGAAGAAATCAAAGAGGAAATCAAAAAACATCTAGAAACAAATGACAATGAAAACACAATGGCCAAAAACTATGGGATGCAGCAAAGCAGTTCTAAGAGGGAAGTTTAGAGCAATACAATCCTACCTCCGGAAACAAGAAAAAACTTAAATAAAAATCCTAAACTTACACCTAAAGTAATTAGAGAAAGAAGAACAAAAAAACCCCAAAGTTAGCAGAAGGAAAGAAATCATAAAGATCATATCAGAAATAAATGAAAAAATATGAAGGAAATGATAGCAAAGATCAAAAAAACTAAAAGCTGGTTCTTTGAGAAGGTAAACAAAACTGATAAACCATTAGCCAGACTCATCAAGAAAAAAAGGAAGATGACTCAAATCAACAGGTTTAGAAATGAAAAAGGAGAACTAACAACTGACACTGAAGAAATACAAAGGATCATGAGAGATTACAACAATCAACTCTATGCCAATAAAATGGACAACCTGGAATAAATGGACAAATTCTTAGAAATGCACAACCTTCTGAGACTGAACCAGGAAGAAATAGAAAATAAAACCAGACCAATCACAGGCACTGAAATTAAGACTGTGATTAAAAATCTTCCAACAAACAAAAGCCCAGGACCAGATGGCTTCACAGGCAGAATTTTATCAAACATTTAGAGAAGAGCTAACGCCCATTCCTCTCAAGCTCTTCCAAAAGATAGCAGAGGGAGGAGCACTCCCAAATTCTTTCTACGAGGCCACCATCACCCAGATACCAAAACCAGACAAAGATGTTACAAAAAAAGAAAACTACAGGCCAGCATCACTGATGAACATAGATGCAAAAATCCTCAATAAAATACTAGCAAACAGAATCCAACAGCACATTGAAAGGATCATACACCATGATCAAGTGGGGTTTATCCCAGGAATGCAAGGATTCTTCAATATACACAAATCAATCAATGCAATACACCATATTAACAAACTAAAGGAGAAAAACCATATGATCATCTCAATAGATGCAGAAAAAGCTTTTGACAAAATTCAATACCTATTTATGATAAAAACCCTGCAGAAAGTAGGCATAGAGGGAACTTACCTCAACATAATAAAGGTCATATATGACAAAACCACAGCAAATATCATTCTCAATGGTGAAAAACTGAAACCATTTCCTCTAAGATCAGGAACAAAACAAGGCTGTCCACTCTCACCACTCTTATTCAACATAGCTTTGGAAGATTTAGCCACATCAATCAGAGAAGAAAAGGAAATAAAAGGAATCCAAATCGGAAAAGAAGAATTAAAGCTGTCACTCTTTGCAGATGGCATGATACTATACATAGAGAATCCTAAAGATGCTACCAGAAAACTACTAGAGCTAAACAATGAATTTTGTAAAGTAGCAGGATACAAAGCTAATACACAGAAATCTCCTGCACTCCTATACACTAATGATGAAAAATCTGAAAGAGAAATTAAGGAAACACTCCCATTTACCACTGCAATAAAAAGAATAAAATACCTAGGAATAAACCTACCTAAGGAGACAAAAGACCTGTAGGCAGAAAACTATAAAACACTGATGAAAAAAATTAAAGGTGATACAAACAGATGGAGAGATATACCATGTTCTTGGATTGGAAGAATCAATATTGTGAAAATGACTCTATTACCCACAGCAATCTACAGATTCAATGCAATCCCTGTCAGACTACCAATGGCATTTTTCACAGACCCAGAACAAAAAATTTCACAATTTGTATGGAGACACAGAAGACCCCGAATAGCCAAAGCAATGTTGAGAAAGAAAAACAGAGCTGGAGGAATCAGGCTCCTGGACTTCAGACTATATGACAAAGCTATAGTAATCAAGACAGTATAGTACTGGCACAAAAACAGAAATACAGATCAATGGAATAGGATAGAAAGCCCAGAGATAAACCCACGCACCTATGGTCAACTAATCTATGACAAAGGAGGCAAGTATATAAAATGGAGAAAAGACGGTCTCTTCAATAAGTGGTGTTGGGAAAACTGGAGAGCTACATGTAAAAGAATGAAATTAGAACACTCCCTAACACTGTACACAAAAATAAACTCAAAATAGATTAAAGACCTAAATGTAAGGCCAGACACTACAAAACTCTTTGAGGAAAACACAGACAGAACATTCTATGACATAAATCACAGGAACATCCTTTTGATCCACCTCCTAGAGAAATGGAAATAAAAACAAAAATAAACAAATGTGACCTAATGAAACTTCAAAGCTTTTGCACAGCAAAGGAAACCATAACCAAGACAAAAAGACAACCCTTAGAAAGGCAGAAGACCTGAATAAACATTTCTGCAAAGAAGATATACAGATTGCCAACAAACACAGGAAAGAATGCTCAACATCACTAATCATTAGAGAAATTCAAATCAAAACTACAATGAGGTATCACCTTGTACTGGTCCGAATGGCCATCATCAAAAAATCCACAAACATTTAGTGCTGGATAGGGTGTGGAAAAAATGGAACCCTCTTGCACTGTTGGTGGGAATGTAAATTGATATAGGCACTATGGAGAACAGTATGGAATTTCCTTAAAAAACTAAAAATAGAACTACCATATGACCCAGCAACCCCACTACTGGGCATATACCCTGAGAAAACCATAATTCAAAAAGAGTCATGTACCACAATGTTCATTGCAGGACTGTTTACAATAGCCAGGTTATGGAAGCAACCTAAGTGTCCATCAACAGATGAATGGATAAAGAAGATGGGGCACATACAGACAATGGAATATTACTCAGCCAAAAAAAGAAACGAAATTGAGTTATTTGTAGTCAGGTGGATGTACCTAGAGTCTGTCATGCAGAGTGAAGTAAGTCAGAAAGAGAAAAATAAATACCATATGCTAACACATATATATGGAATGTAAAAAAAATAAGGTTCGGATGAACCCAGGGGCAGGACAGGATTAAGGATGCAGCCGTAGAGAATGGACTTGAGGACACATGGAGTGGGGGAGCAGGAAGGGGAAGATGGGACATAGTGAGAGAGTAGCATTGATGTATATACACTACCAAATGTAAAATAGATAGCTAGTGGGAAGCAGCCACATAGCACAGGGATATCACCTCGGTTCTTTGTGACCACGTAGAGGGGTGGGAGGGAGACACAAGAGGGAGGGGATATGCAGATATATGTATATGTATAGCTGATACACTTTCTTATAAAGCAGAAACTAACATACCATTGTAAAGCAATTATACTCCAGTAAAGATGTTAAAAAAAATACAAATGCTGCATGATTATACTTAAATGAGGTATCTGAAGTAGTCAAATTCATAGAAAAATAAACTAGAAAGTGGTTACCAGGAGCTAGAGAGGAAGAAAAGCGGTATTGTTCAGCGGGTGTAGCGTTTCAGTTTGACAAGACAAAAAGTTCTAGAAATGTGTTGCATCACAATGTACATATAGTTAACACTACTGTAGTATACACTCAAAAACAGTTAAGATGGTAAGTTTTATGTTATGTGTTTTTTACTGAAATAAAAAAAAATATTATAGGACAGGATCATTAACATAGTGGTTATGAGCACAAGCTTTGGGTCCCAACTAACCTGGGCTTAATTTTTGATTTAGTCTCACACTAGCCATGTGTGCTCAGCAACTTACTTAATCTCTCATGTAGGTTTCCTATTTGGCAAAATGCGGGTAATAACTGTTTCTACCTTGTGTCATTATTATTAGACATTTTTTAGTTAAGTGTGAAACCCTGAACTCACTGCTAGGCAAGTTGTTAGCACTGAATTAATAGTAATGCAGGACAGGAAGAGGCAGTATAACTGAAGCATTGGGGGTAAGACTGGTGACTTGCTGAAAGCTTTGATGTGGGTGGAGATTGTGGGTAAGTGAGTATTTGAAGACTAGCTATATTCACATTATTGTTGTGATCACGTTGGGATGAACACTTTAACCTAACATAAGGGTAGAGAGCTGAGCCGTACTGCCCCTAACTCATCTATAGGTCTCTAACCAAAGTCCTGAAGTACTTTCAGAATATAATCTCTGAACCCTTCCATAAAGACCACAGAACCTGATCAGTCTATTCCAAAATGCATTTTCCAAAAGATTATAACCTATATTTTGAAACAAACTGAAAATATATGATTACAGAATTCCCATTTGTGTTTCCATATTTAACTTAAAAAAATCATTTCTGGGTGAAGAAAAACACATTAAATTTAGGAGAGTGAAACAATAAAAATGTTTACCATGACTCAATGTATGCTGGTTTTAAGTAGGTAAGTGCATAATTACAACTACCCACACCCTCACAATAAATTAGCCTTTTAATTAAGGACAATCTGTTATTCAGAGAAATCAGAAATCAAATTAGTTTTCAGTGGTCTTCCTAGAAGAAAGCATTTCAAGAGTCAATCTTCCTAAAGGTACAATATTTCTCAGTTCTGCTGATAAAACAAAAATGAGGATACGTAAAGAGGCTTTCCTACTCCCTTATAAAATCTCATAGTTGATACTCACAAAGGAAATAAAATCTGCCTTATTTCTTTGCCCACCTTCAGTGAACTTTAAAGTCCGTCTATATGTATTGAAGAATCTTAAGTTCATTCCCCCTCTGGGATACATTCAGCATATGGTCTGCTCCTAAAACAAACATTTATTTAAACTTTGAATCTAAAAGGAATTCTTCCATTTTATTTCTAGTTTTGTTTCCTTTGATCCTGAAAGTAATTAACTTTCAGTGGCAGCTAATTATAAGTGAAGAGAAATCAGAGTCTATATGGTTGTTGTTTGGTGCAGGCTTGGCAAAGTGTTTTTTAATTGGAAAGTCTTTTTGTTCTATGCATTTCATTTTACACTGTATTTATTATCCAGGATTCATATTATAACCATGACATTTCATCTAATGACAGAATCTCACACACAAAAATAATTATTTTAACAGAGATACAAGAGCTCTAAAAGAGAAACGAGAGAGGCTGAGAGGGAGTAAATGTGACACAAGAAAAGCCACAACTAAATCCGCTCCCTAGCTTCATCATTACAATCCCATGAAAACCTCATATCAAAAGATACTTGAACTGGAAAATCCTCTTCCCCAAACTTATTTCAAACAAAAATCAGTTCTTATGGAGAGACACATAAGTGAAGATAATTGAGGCCAGAGGTGTTCTTACCATTCCACATTATTACTAATAATCCATTCCACATTATTACTAATAATCAGAGGCATGGAGGAATCTGAAAGTTAATGAGCTGCCAGTCAAATGACCCTTACTACACTACCCACTTCTCTGAAAATGACCCTTGCAAAAACTCACCAATTCTTTTCGTCATCATCTCTTTGCTCTTCAAAAGGTAAACCAGGTCTTGTAAAATACACATTGTTTGTTTAAAATTAATATGTAATAATTTTCTTTTTTTTTTAAAGTAACTGAACACAATGAGGGGACTTAAGGTCTGTATTTCTGAGAGAGGACTCTAAGCTTCCTAGCCTTTCTAAACAACTCCTTAACCAACCAAAAATAATCAGCATTCCAGAAAATCAACCCTTCACATGCTAACCAGAGACGGACCTAGATCTACCTGACTGCTCTTCAGTTAAGGTAAGAACCAGTGCCACAAAGATAGTCTAGGGGCATATTATCCAACATCCTCTCCAAGCTTGTATAGAGTTAGAGCATCAGAAAGCAATATATCTAGACCTAATTAGTTTACACCCATGCAGAACACCACCTGTGAGTTATTTCTATGGATGTGGCCTATTCAGGGGTCAAGGCATAAAATGACCATTTTCCCACTTCCTACAAAATTACTGATAAAGACAATAATAGTCTCTGTGTTTTCAAATAACCAACATGAAAACTTTCTTTCAAAATACAGTACAAGAAAAATGTTGCTTCTCCTGAAGAACTGGCATGATAGGGAGATACTGAAGTCTCCAAACATAATAGTTGATTTGTCTACTTCTCCTTTCAGTTCTATATGTTTATGCCTTACATATTTTAATGTACAGGTTAGGGGTGCATACACATTTAAGGTTAGTATGTCTTCTTGAAGAATTTGTCATTACTAATACCTCTCTTGAGGTATTAGTTTTCCTTGCTCTGAAGTTTGCTTTGTCTGAAATTAATGCAACTATTCCAGCTTTCTTTTAATTAGTGTTAGCATGGTCTCTTTCATTACTTTTAACCTAGTAGAGTCTTTATTTTAAAAGTGAGTTTCTTGCAGACAACATATAGTTGCATCATGTTTATTTATCCATTATAAAAATCTGTCTTTTAATTCCTGTATGTAGAACATCCACATTTAAAGTGATGATTGATATATTTGGATTAATATAACAATTGTAATCATTTTCTATCACGTTAAGAGGCTTTTTTCCCTACCTTCCCTGGCTTTAAATCACGCTAAGAACAATTTTTAAGTTGTTTCTTTACAGTTTATAGTATATAGTTTTCCCTAATTCAATTCGACCTTCATACAATACTATTCCACTTGTATCCCTATTTCCTCCCTCCTGTCCCTTATGACATTGCTGTCATACGTTTCAGTTATCCATATGGTATAAACTCTCAATACATTGTTACTACTATGACTCTAAACAGTTACCTTTTAGATCCATTAAAATAAGAAAAATAAAAGATTTAATTTTATCTTATTTTTTTCCTTCTCTAATGTTCTTCCTTTTTTTATGTTGATCTAAGTTTTTGACCTACATAATTTTCCTTCAGCCTGAAAAATATATTTTAACAATTCTTGAAAAAAAAGTGTGCTGGTAACAAATTCCCTCTGTTTTTTTCTGAAAAAGTTTTTATTTCTCCTTCATTTTTAATGGATATAAAATTCTAGGTTGGATTTCTTTATTCAACATTTAAAGTATTACATTAGATGATGTTTTTTTGCATGGTTTTTGATGATAAATCCATTATAATTCTTATTCCTGCCCTTATGTCTTGTAAGTTGTTTTTCTCTGGGCTCTTTCAACATTTACTATTTTTCACTGATTCCCTTCAGTAGAAATATGATGTGCCTCGGTATAGTTTTTTGTGAGTTATTCTACTTGGTGTTCTCTCAGCTTCCTGGATCTGTGGTTTGGTGTGTCTTTAATTCTTAAACGTTCTCTGTCATTATTACTTTAAATATTTCTCTGCTCCACTCACTCTTTCTTATCCTTCTGGTATTCCAGAGACATATACCTTTTGATATTGTCCAATAGTCTTGGGTTTTCTGTTCTGTTCTTTTTCATTCTTTTCTTTCTCTTTGCATTTATATTTGAGGAGTCTTTTGACCTGTCTTCAAGCTCACTAATTCCTCAGCATGCCAAGTCTACTGATGTGTCCATGAAAAGCCTTCTTTATTTCTCTTCTACTGCTTTTGATTACTATTACTTCCTTTTGATTCTTTCTTATCATTTAAATCTCTCTGATCACATTACCCATCTGTTCTTGCATGTTATCTACTTTTGTCATTAATATATTAATCATAGTTATTTAAAACTCTCTATTCATTTATTCCAGTACATGTATGAGTCTGGTTATCATGCTTGCTTTTTCTCTTCAGGGTGTGTGTGTGTGTGTGTGTGTGTGTGTGTATGTGTGCGCGCATGTGCGTTGTAATTTCTTGTTGAAAGCCAGAAATGTTGTTTTGGGTAATAGGAATTGAGGTAAACAGGCCTCTAGTGTGAAGATTTATGTTCATCTGACTATGAGCTTTGGTTAATGTATGCTGTAGCTAGAGGTGCCAGAGGCATCAAACCCCTCCAGTGACCTTGTTTTTGTTGTACCCTTTGATTTGCAGTTCACTCAATATGAGAGAATTTGTGTCTTGTAGCTTTTTCAGTGTAATTAGTGTCAACCCCTATTAATATACTGGAGCCCTGTTGGTATGGTGGTAAGGTGTGGGAGAGAGAGGGCATTCTATCATCTTCCAATTAAATCTCAGTATTTTAGTAAGACTGTGTCTGGTTTATGACTTACAAGTATTTCTTCTTTTACAGCATTCACCCCTCCCTACCTGCTAGCTGTGATAGGCTGGAGGGTGCTGGACTAAGACAGCTCTGGGAAAGTCTTTCCCTCTGGGGAGTAAGTCATTGTTGTGGAGAATGGACTTAGTTCACAAGAATTACTCTTTTCCTCCCTCTGCCAGAGCCACAAGGGGATCTTTCTCTGCTCTTTACTAAGGTAATATGATATGTTTCCTGAAGGTAAGTCCTCTGTAAAAGTGAGAGTCCAAGAAAAAAATCAATCATTTTCAGTTTACCCAGTATTTTTTGTTGTTGTTGTTGTTTTTAATTATATGGATGGAAATGATAACTTCTCAGCTCCTTATATGTTGAAGCTATAACTGAAAGTTAAACTATGGCTTTTTAAACATCCAATTTCACCATATGTTCATGTGCCAGTGGCCTTGATGGGCTACTAGATAAGATTTACATAGAATTCAAACCTGTCTCTCAGGAAATTTTGTTACTTTCTAAAGCACATAATAAACATTGTGACACTCCTACCAATTCTTATAAATGAAACTGGAAACAGAATAGAAGGTGGACAGTGGGCAAATAATCCCTTGAAACCAGAGAAGAAGGTATAACTGTGACCAATACATGCTTTAAAAGGCAGAAGACATGCATTTAATAGGCTTTAGACCTCTGATTATTCTTAGCTTCTTTTAATTTTATCAGCTATATAGCTATTTTATGTTACTTTATTCTACTCTTATTTTAAGTTATCTTTTTCAAAAAGAGTTGTTGCTGAATTTCATGATTTGACTATTTTATGATTAGAAAAATACATCCATGTTTTTTATTATTTGTATTTTCATATTTTCTCATATTTTACACTGGATTTATGTATGAAAATGTCTTCCAAAAAAGTCATTCACTTACTCATTCTTTCTTTCTTACTTTAGTAACCAATTAAGAGTACAGAGTTTCTACTATGTGCAAAACTTGGTTTAGGGTGCTTTGGGGGAATGCAAAGATGAATAGATTTCAAGCAGAATCTTTATTGCTGATATATTTTAATGACCATACTTCTAACGAGAAATTGTAAAACATGTATTTTTGTCTTACAAGTTATTTTTCTTTTCAAAAATATATTGTGTAGCACCTTAAGTGTATAAAATATTAAGGCAGTAAATCAGTTTTAACCTTATTAACCTAACATTTACATTATTACCCTTGGTATAAGTTTCCTACATTGAAAAGAAACATAGAATGCTTTACAAAAGAAAAACAAAGATTAAACAAAAATTGAATAACCAAGATCTAAGGAAGTAAATACTCTTTCAGAAAGTCCTTGACCATTTAGGGCTTTCATTGAACTGTGTAGCTTGGCTTCATCTAGGTTAATGACATTCAAAGGTAATATAAAATGTTTAATTTCATTCAACAAGACAATGAAAATCTAGAGAGACTGCTCTCTAATAAGGTCTATAACATTTTTCAGGTATTTGTTCAAAGCTTAATTTTCCAGGCAGTGGTAGTTTATATTTTAAAAGAAAAAACAATCTTTTTTTTTTTCCTAATGGCAACTTGAACACTGGGCTTAATATCTGGGATCCTGATCATTAGCTCCAAGATTTTGGTGCTTCACAACAACAGGAAGTATTAGCCACATTTTGTAGCCACCATAGAACTCCAAACAAATTTTAAATATTAATTTTATCCTTTACTTTGAAAAGAACAATTTCTCTCAACCTATAGTTTCTAGATGCAAAGTGTTAATATAAGTAGGAAGAGAAAAGTGATAGTTATTTAAGAATGTAATGTGGACAATTTGTGGGTTAATAAGTGCTATGTGTTCAGAAGAAAGCTCTTCTTTTAAGTTAGCTTTCATATGTGAAAAAAACTAACTTTAGAGGCTCTATCCCCATGCACGATGTTCTTGTATATACTGACTTTATCTTGAAAACAAAGATGACATCAGAATTACCACAACATCTCAACACTGTTCTCTCATTACAGTGAACATATTTAACGTACAAAGAAGGGCAGGAGAGAGAAGTAAAAATGATTGAAGTAAGGTGCTTTTATCTAGCATTTCTCATCATGGATTTTAAGCTCAAGTATTTTGGATCAAATATAAGAAATACTAGAATTTGCTATGGCCCCATCTGTCCACCCCGTGTACCCTGCTTCCTTGCCATGATGGTGGCCAGTGATGGGGCAGAATTAGTCAAGTTCCTTATATCATTCCAAAGAGGGGAAAGATAATCTTTTTCAAAGGAAAAAATATATTTAGTAATAAAGAAGATGAGGTAGGCACTTATTAATTTATTTCTTGGTTTCTCAGCATCTGTTCACCTTAGTGCAAGTACCAGCAACTGAGGAATTCAGTTCTTTTTCATTTTGTCCCTGAGTTTGGGTGGGATTCACCTACCCCTCAGTACCAGAGATAAAGCACCTAACTCAGACCTAAGCCAGTTCACTGCATTCTCCCTAAAGATAAGTTCATGACAAAATCACAGTCCATAAGATGCAGTGGGTCTCTGGTGGGGCTACCATCAGAGTGAACCTCTGTTTACTCCACGGGATTTGAAACAGTTTATAGAAACCAAGACGTCAGCCTTTAAGAGGCTGAGACAAAGTAACCAGGTCCTTTGAGCACTTGCTAAACGTTGTGCCCAAAAACAGATTTATCTCTAGGTTTTTATTTACACGACCCCACTAATTCCCTTTTTTGCTTGAACTAGTTTGCGTTGAATATTCTGCTACTTGCAACCAAAAAAGTTCTAAATGATGCTGAAAGAAAAATATATAAGGAAGAGATGATCTTGTGGTGGGTGTAAGCAAGACAATCGTATAAGAATTCAAGAGAGCTAAGTAATAGAGCCTGTATTCCAGTTAATTCTTGAGTTTCCTATTCAAAGTTAACTAAAGACTTGCATGCAGAGGAGTCTATACATTGCTGATTTTTCTTTAGTTATTGGAAGCAGTTATTACAAAATATATGTGACTTGATAACATAGCAACACGTAATATAAAATCATGTCTTAGCACCTAAAATTAAGGTTTTCTTTTTTTTCTTTTTTAAAGAGAATTCTAGATAAAGACTTGAGGACTGAAACTCTTACTCTATTTCTCATGGTCTCAACTAAACCTCCTTTCATGTGCTCATTATTTTGTTTTGATACCATCAAACAAATGCTCAACCTCATGAGAAAAGGTTTTGAAAGAGTCTTCTGGAACAGCACAGAATATAATTCTCATATAATTATGTACAACACAGCAGTGAAACCAAGGACACAAAATAAAATAGCTGACAACACCAAGAAGTCATAATTTCAGCTTGTTATACACACTCTCATCTTAAGGAAGATGAATCAAACTTTTTTGCAACTTGCGTCATCTCTGAATATGAAGGTCTGCAATATACAAAGCTAAATTTGTGCTTCCTTTAATGGACCATGAAGCTAATTCCAGCAGATGAAGACCACTGTGCCAATATTCTTCCTTCTGAAGCACTAAACAAAACAGCTAGGTTTTGTGAACTTTTACTTCTCATTTTCACTGTCACTTTTCACATTTCCTTTGGTAGCTTTGTCATGGAATGTTTTGAGAGAAGGTCTTATTATCCAACATCACTGAAAAAATATTTACCTGCTGGATTCTGAAACCTGATGCTCAAAAATACAAGCTCCTTTAACTCTCCAAACCAGTCATGAACCAACTGTAATCTCTGACCATTTACCAGAAGTTGAGCCGCCTCTTTCTAATATACAACACACCAGTAGAATCAATTTTCTAGGAAAGACGCTCCAAACACCCAAAGTAGCAAGGATCCACCAAAGCATCAAACAGAAAACTGGCACCCCACTCACGACGAAGTATTTTTAGAGTTAATAGATAAAACCTAAGAAATGGGCTGATACCAAATGCAGTTCAAAAAAAAATGATAATTTCTTTGTAGTCTGGAACGAAGCCACATTACAGGAAAGACTTACCATTTTTTCTAAAGGACATTCTGGTAAGATTTAGAAAGCAGCAGGACTTACCTGGAAAAAAGAAAGAGAAAAAGAAGAGATTAAAACAATAAATAAGAAAGGGTAATAGTGAAGACATATTTTTAAAATATATTCTAAGATGACAAAAAGTGAGCCCATGCCATCTACATAGGAGTAAATCTGTAAAGGAGAAGGGGGAAATACATTTTTTTTTAGCTGTTATGGCCTTTATCTAATGCAAGAAGAAAACGTACGGAGATGAGGTGCTTATTTTAGGTAATATGTGTAACAGAGTCCTTTATAGTAACACAATTGTCAATGAGATTGAAAATATAGCCATTTTCCTGTTTCTAAGGGGAAGATGTAATTCACAATGATAAACATAGAAACTAAGTATCTTCAATTGACTCAGAAAGGGAATCCTATGGCATCTCTAATTTTTAGCCCTCCCCCCAACTGCTGGGAGTATATCCAGAAAAGATGACAACTTAATTCTAAAAGATACATGTACCCCAATGGTCAAAGCAGCACTATTTATAATAGCCAAGACATGGAAACAACCCAAGTGCCTATCAACAGACAATTAGTTTAAGAAGATGTGATAGACAGATATACACACATATATATATAATGGAATATTACTCAGCCATAAAAAAGAATGAAATATTGCCATCTGCAGCAACATGGATGGGACTAGAGAATATCATACTAAGTGAAGTAAGTCTGACAGAGAAAGACAAATATTATATTATACCACTTACATGTAGAATCTAAAAAATAATACTAATGAATCTATATACAAAACAGAAACAGACTTACAGACACTGAAAACAAACTTATGTTTACCTAAGGGGAGGTAGGGAAGGTACGAATTAGGAGTATGGGATTAGCAGATACAAGCTAGTATACATAAGATAGACAAGCAACAAGGATTTACTGTATAACACAGGGAACTGTATTCAATATCTGATAATAACCTATTATGGAAAATAATCTGAAAATATATATATATATAACTGAATCACTTTGCTGTATACCCGAAACTAACACAATATTGTAAATCAACTATACTTCAATTAAAAAAAAAAAAGAAGAAGAAGAAGGAAATCCTAAACAGACTCTGGTTCCTTACAGAATTTTCTGGGTTCAAAAGAACTGGGCTGTTTATGGCTCTCAGAAAGCCTTATCAGGTTTCAAAACTGTCACACTTTTTCATTTTGTTGATATTTAAAACAGTTTTTGCCCCATTATAAGTTTTCATAGAGGGCACCAAACAGGTTTAGTAAGACAAGGAGTTTTTTCATGCTAATTGCTTTATTTTAATGTTATTTTTTTAGTCCCTGAGAAATCTAAAAAGCAAACCACTTCATAAATCTTAAAAATACTGGTGTACTGAGCATTAGCCATTAAATATTATCAAACGCTTTTAAAACTCAGCCAATATGCAGATACAGTGAAAGAAATCAGCTCCCTGAAAGTCTGGATTAGTCATTCTAGGAGTTCTTATGTATTCTGTAAATCAAATCCCTGTGCTATCCTACCATTGAAATAGGCTGCACAAGTTTATGCCTACCAACCTGCAGACATGGTAACCTATTTCCTCAGAATGGAGGGAAGGAGCCAAAAGAACAAAAACTGAGTTTTATCTCTAAAGATATTATATGATGCAAGTCCAGTTTATAGAAGTTTTACTACTAAAAGCATATGTGGAATTTCCTAGCCAATTAGACAGTGTTGCTGGCTCTAATTTTTTGCAGTGACACTGAGCAGCCCAGCAAAAATTTATATAGAGATTAAAATTCTATGTTCTCTTCCATTCCCTCCTTCTAGAGGCTTATCTAGTCCTTAACTTCCTTTTCTACTAGGCAAAGAAATAACTGATGAATCAGAAGGCAGGCGGAATAACTACAGACTACTTTCTCCTTGTTTCTTAAAACTGGTCTAAGTTTCTAGGTACTGAGGACACATTCAGATGATCACCTCTCATACTATTTCATATTTAACATAGTAACTGGACCAAATAGCTAACATCTTTTTTTTTCCCCCTCACAAAGCACCTCTTTACCTGAACTAGAGTTGAGTGAGTTTTACAATAGGGCCTAAATCTCCAAACATTATTTTTTCAATCCTAGGAAGAGTATACATGACTAATTTATAATCGAAGCTCAAAACATAGCAAAATGCATTATGTAAATGAATATATGGCAGGGCTAGGATAGCATCTAGGACTCGATGTCTAATCTTCCAATAACTGAACACACGTGTGTACAGTACCTTTTAGTCCTCAGCATTTTTTACGATGCTTATTTTCAATAATGTTTTCTAAAGTTTTTCAGCATGACTCTTTTGATCCACTACATATATTTAACAAATATTCTTTTTTGTTGTTGTTGTTAGGTCAAAGTAAGCCATTTGACTTTTTCTATAGCAAATCTGTAGGGCACACCTTCAGGTTTCCTTGCCACCTTCTAAGGACTGACTACAGAAATCTCTGTCATTTAATTCAACAGCCCTTATACAATGACACGAACAGTTACTCCAGGTTAGTGAGTGGAAGGCTCACTATACCGGGCCTATTCTCATAATTATCTCTCCATGATACTGTTAACTAACTACATTCTTTTCAGTCTAAAATACGGAAAGCCCATTGTATTACTGACAATATCATGCAGTTTTTCTATTGGTTAGCAAAGGCTGAGAAATGGCCAGATCATAAGAAGAAGTCTAACTCAGAACCGTGGGTAGCTATTTCCCTTTGAGTTCATACAAATAAATTACTTTATTTAGTTGTGTGTCTGTGTAAGCCTGATGGCTATTTGAATGTCATTTCAACCTTGGGGAAAAACTACATACATATATATTTATATTTATTTATACTTATATTGAACTGGCCCACATTTTTATGAGGGGTGAGGATCATTCTGCCCTTTTCTATTATTTAAAAATCATGTATTGTCAGAAGTTTATTTCTGTGCAAGCAGAGTAAATAATTATTCACCTCAAGCCAGTAGGGAAAGGTTTATTTTCATTTTTTAAAAAAATTTTAACTGATATTTTATGATATGATATGGTATTTAGGGAGCCAGATAAAGAGTTAATGGGATTACCACATTCAGGTGTGTGGCTAGAATTGATTTCAAGAAAATCTGTTTTCTAAGCAAGATAAAACTGGACTTCGTTTCTTTCTTTGTTTTTTAACTTCTTTATTGGAGTATAATTGCTTTACAATGGTGTGTTAGTTTTTGCTGTATAACAAAGTGAATCAGCTATACATATACATATATCCTCATATCTCCTCCCTCCTGCATCTCCCTCCCACCCTCTGTATCCCACCCCTCTAGGTGGTCACAAAGCACCGAGCTGATCTCCTGGTGCTATGCAGCTTCTTCCCACTAGCTATCTATTTTACATTTGGTAGTGTATATATGTCCATGCCACTCTCTCAGTTCATCCCAGCTTACCCTTCTCCCTCCCCGTGTCCTCAAGTTCATTCTCTATGTCTGTGTCTTTATTCCTGTCCTGCCCCTAGGTTCATCAGAACCATTTTTTTTTTTAGATTCCATATATATGTGTTAGTTTATGGTATTTGTTTTTCTCTCTCTGATTTACTTCACTCTGTATGACAGACTCTAGGTCCATCCACCTCACCACAAATAACTCAATTTTGTTTCTTTTTATGGCTGAGTAATATTCCATTGTATATATGTGCCACATCTTCTTTATCCATTCATCTGTCGATGGACACTTAGGTTGCTTCCATGTCCTGGCTATTGGAAATAGTGCTGCAGTGAACATTGTGGTACATGACTCTTTTTGAATTTTGGTTACCTCAGGGTATATGCCCAGTAGTGGGATTGCTGGGTCATACGGTACTTCTATTTTTAGTTTTTTAAGGAACCTCCATACTGTTCTCCATAGTGGCTGTATCAATTTACATTCCCACCAACAGTGCAAGAAGGTTCCCTTTTCTCCACACCCTCTCCAGCATTTATTGTTTGTAGATATTTTGATGATGGCCATTCTGACCAGTGAGGTGATACCTCATTGTAGTTTGGATTTGCATTTCTCTAATGATTACTGATGTTGAGCATCGGGGAAGGTTTATTTTCAAGCCTGGCTTAAAACATTTGCTAATAATGATCAGAGAAATGGGTAAATACTATTTTTCTAGATGATAATTTTATGGTGGATATTTCCTCTTATTGGCTACTGCTGTCTTGAATATTTTAGTGCTGAAAATTCACTATTTTGGTACATAACAGTACACAACATACTAATCACCATAAATGACCAACTGTTATGAGTGGGTACCTTAATTGCTCATTAATTCCCTAATTAATTGGCACAACCCAATGTTAATATTATTTAAAGAATTGCATTGGCCCCTGGGGTTTATTTGGGCTTCCGCTAGGGAGTTAATCAGGCAGAGAGCTTGAATTATATCTGATCTTTCAACTTCCTTAGGTACCATTTAGGTTCCCTTTTGACACTGTGCTCTCATGAAGTACTCATGGGACAGTTGGAAGAATCTAAGTAGCTCATAGAATACACCACTTGAGGGCCATCATACGTCTTCTCATGACACTAATGGTTCCTTGTCACCCACTTTGTGAAGTAAAACCTCTACTCTGTGGATTTCAAGGCCTACCTCTGTTGAGGTCTATAACCCTTAAACATATCCATCTCTCTTATGTGTCTGATCTAGGCCCTCCATTCCCCCATTGACTTACCCACTTACGTAACCATCCCTATCCTGCAGCCCCTATCTTCTGTATACTTCTTTTTCCCCTCAGCCTTTCTGTATCCCTTTGACTCATTTTGAATTCAATTCTTATTTACCCTTTTTCTCCAAAGATATGCTTTGGCCGTTCCCAATACCTGTCAGATCCTGTCCCTCCCCATCCCGCCATGTTCCCTCCACTCCACTGCCTCAGCTCATCTCCTGTCACTCCCTGTCACATCCTCTCCTCTGTTGCAGATTTACAGAACCACCTGAAGTTCCCACTCACTAATATATTTTTTTGCAACTCTGAAAGCCAAATTTTCTGATTTCTCAAGGTTAGTTTGGACATTTGCTCTCTATTCTCCCTTAGACTTTGACACCTCAGTTTTAACCTTCCTAATAATTGATAATAAATACTTGTAACTAGAACCTCAGATTCCCAGAACATTGCCTGATGCGTAATAGAGAGCATTCAATAGAGAGAATTAAATAAGACTTGAATCCCCAATGGATTTGAGTTCCTTAAATGCAGGAGCTATATCTTATTCATCTTTCGATCTTTAATGTCCAATCCAGTGTTTGGCCCAGTGTTAGTATAAAATGAGTGGGTTATTGGAAGGAAGGAAAGAAATGGTAATTGTGGCTAATGGACTTTCATTTTTGGTATACTTCAATAAATAACTGTCTTTTCTAAATTCTATAGCTTGATTATTTGCTTTCCTACTAAATGTGCTGATGGCAAATATGGTCAATAGGCATCAACTATCAAAAAAAAAAATGCAAGGCTGGAATATCTCAGACATTTCTTTTTTTTTTTTTTTTCTTTGCAGTATGTGGGCCTCTCACTGTTGTGGCCTCTCCCATTGCGGAGCACAGGCTCCGGACGCACAGGCCCAGCGGCCATGGCTCACGGGCCCAGCCGCTCCGCGGCATGTGGGATCCTCCCGGACCGGGGCACGAACCCGCATCCCCTGCATCGGCAGGCGGACTCTCAACAACTGCGCCACCAGGGAAGCCCTATCTCAGACATTTCTAAAGGTTTCTAGAGTGGATGCAGTTTTGTTGTTGTTGTTTTGTTTTGTTTTTGTTTTGATTAAGACAGAAATAAAATTTTCCTGTTTGTCTCTGGCTCTCACACTCTTTCTATATTTATGGTAAACTAACCATAAAAATAATCAGTTTCATCCATTACCTTCTTTGCTAAAATATTCTCAGATAATTGAGAGAATTAAGAGCGTTTTATTTTGAATATCTATACCCCAAACTCTCCACATAACTACCAACATCTTCATTTGGCATCATACAGTGCCATACAAGTAACACAATAATTTATTTTGATTTTTGACACCAACTGCTTTCAAATACATTTCAATTTAAAAAATTGACCCTAAAATCAAAAATAAAGAAAGCAACTGCTTAAAGAAAAGGAAAAGCTTAAAGAGAAGAGGACAACGTTTTCTTATACCTTGATTATAATAATTAATAACATTCAAATGCTGGTTTTGTTTTTAATTATGTTTGTGCAAGACAGCCCTTCTCCCTCCCTCTTTCCTTTCCTCCCTCCCTCCCTCTTGCCTTCTTTCCCTCTCTCTCTCTCTCTCCTCTAAGTCTATATTTTTTAAGTATAAAACAATAGGTGTACATAAGGTATCAGTATCCATAGGATGAACCATCTGGAACTTTGATCTCATATCTTCTTGGCCTTTTCAACTCCAGTGACTTTTACCTCCTTTAAAATTGAGAGACACACAATACCTCCCATATTGGGTCTTGCCATTCTGAAGAATGGGTCTACCTCCAAGGTCTTGATATCATAGTCCTATCTCTTTTCCACCTTCTCACCTTCTTCTCCTACTCTTTGCCATCTCTTGAATCCACTCCCTGCCCTCATTGTGAGCCTGACTCTGCCAGACCCCTGACAAGCCTCAGCAGCTCATCAGCCCTTCTCTGACTGTGCTTTCCTACAAACCTAACTTGTGCCAGGCATGGATCAGTCTTTTCAAAATTGCTCTAATAGTCAAAATGAAGAACAACATTTTTTGGCAAGTATGTTCCATTGAAAAGTAATAATTCTCAAAATGTTGTTAGTAAGTGTTTTTAAGGGAAAAATAAGTTCTCAATAAATTTAAGCTAAGTATCATTTTTTGTTATATCCCTTTATTAGAAGTTCCCAGTATGTATTAACCTACTAGAGGTTCTAAGTCACTTGGAGCAAAGAAGTTTGATGAATTCAATCTAATGTCTGCTTCCCAAATTTTGTGGTTCTGGTGTCCTCTTTTACCTGATAACATCCTAGGTAATTTATGGTATGTAGGGAACAGCCTGGGAAATTATTGTAAAGTGGAAAAACCACTGAATTTTAACTTAGAAAATCAGGATGATAATGATATTAGTAGCTAATATTAAAATAAGCAAAGTACTGCTGTAAGTGATTTACATGTATTAACACATTTAATCTTGTATAAAGTAACTGAAGTAAGTGATACTATTAGCTCCATTCTACAGATTTAGAAACTAAGATTTTGAGAGATTAAGGAATTGGCCCCAATTTACATAACTGAACTGTGATTCCAACCCAGGAAATTAGGCTCCATAATCTAAGATTTTATGCTATTCTGCTTCTGTTATCTACCAACTGTGTAATCGAGGTGATTTACTTTGCCTCTCTAGGTCAAGTTTCTTATTGCTCAAACAGGACTAATATTATCTGATGCGGCTGCTATAAGAAAATCAGTATTTAACAGAGCCTAGGGCAGTATCTGGAAATTCAGGTACTCAGAATAACTATTTATTAAATAAGACTCAAGAACTCGAGATTTGTTTATCCTCCTGACTGTGGTTACCTACCATTGTGAGAGAAACAGACACAAAGCTGTGATGAACTGTCGATTGAAAATCCTTACTCTAGAACTTCAGCTGGCTCCTTAGAGACATTTGTTCACCCTGGACTTATCCGTATTGATTGTCTACTGCAATTCAGGCATTTCAAACACTGTATGTACTTCTCCAGCCCAGGACACTCAGGCAATGTCTCAAACCTTTCCACTTCGGACTTCCAGGACAGCCATGCCCTTTCACCAAATGTCACGGCCCTTTCATGATCTTTTCTTTCTCAGAGGAAAAAAAAATTACCTCATTCCAAAGCTAATACCCAAAATATATGTAAATATTTCCTGCTTCAGTCCATATGCCTCCATCACTTCCAGGAACTGGCTCCATCAACCACTCGATCACCCTTTGTATCCTCTCCCTTTCTGCCTCTCTGCCTCTCCCTCCATCCCTCCTTTGTACTCTTATACACACAGTATACTTCTGTTTCCAAACCATATTTATACTACAACCATGCCACCTTCACACACCACACTTCGCAGCAAAGCACACACATTACCTTACCCCATATATAATCCCATTTCTCTATTTTTCCCCTTAACCCCAAACTTCTCAAAAGAATCTACCTGCCTTACCTTTTTCCTCACCAAACACTCACTCTTCAACCCTATGCAACTCAGCTGCATTAAACCACCTTTCTCAACGATACCAGCATCTTCCTAATTGCCAAATGCAGTAGATTTTACTCAGTCATGATTTTATTTAGTCTCTCTGAAAGTTTGTTATGCCCAACTCCTTCTTGCAACTCTCTTCTTCTTAGAACTCTCTGGCATTACACTATTGTGATCCCCTTTCTGTCATTTCAGCCAATTTCTTTCTCTCTCTCTCTCTCTCTATCTCTCACTGGCTCTTCCCCCCTCATTTTGCATTTTAAACATGGCTCCAACCTCTGCCTTCCGTTATTTTCATCTTAGTGCCTCACTAGGACATTATCCACTCCACGGCTCTAACAATCACTTTAACGCAGATGGTGAAAGAAACTACTAAATTATAATTTTGAAGAAAGGGAACATATCTAAATCACCATTCTAATTTCCATGGTGTCTAGCACATAATGGGTGTGTGTATGCGGGTGTGTTCAAAGTATTTATATATATAGATATATACAGTGTATATACACTATATATATATAGTAAATGAACAAATTATTTCTTTGATCTAGCTTTTCCAAATAATCAGAACATTATGTTTACGCACAGAATATTTATCAACTTCAAATGCTAAAATGCATGCCTGGAAATTGCTGTTCTACCTCTTAAAGGGCTTGTGAGCTCATATGGCTGACGCCCTGTGAGTTGGACAACAAGGGAGGGCATAGAGGGACTGAGTGGTGGGGAGACAGGAGGAAGTAGAGGCAGTAAGGAGAAGCTGTAGAGGAACAGATGGGGTATTTGGCTACAAGTGGTACCACAGAGGAGGGGGATGAGAGAGTCTGGCTAGAGAAGAGAACGGAGGAAAAAGAGCATGTGCTTATGGGTCCCAGCCCTTGAAGCTCCTTTTGCAAATGTTCACACGTGTCCCCACGTGTAACACTAAGGTACTGCTATCTCACTTCAAAAGAACACTGAGGCGCCCCGGATGAATCTGCACAATTTCCAGAAATCTCTCTCATCATTCTTTGTCAAGACGTTTGGTCAAGCTTTGACTTCAGAACAGTGAGAAATGGTTGAAAAGATGTATAACCAGTATTGCAAGGGAGATTATTCAAAAGGTTAATTACTATATGAGCAGAGAAGGGTGGAAAAAGACCCTTAGAAAAAGACATACATCTGCCTTTCTTAATCCTAAAACTCTATTATGCTTACATTTATATCAGGGAGAAAAAGGGATTCTTGAGAGGAGGGGTATTCAGGCTATTTATTTGAACTTTTGATAAAACCTCATTATATTCCCTTCCTAATCCTGTGTCATTAGGAGCAAAATGGTACATTTAAGAGAACATTTAGATATAAATGCCTGCAACCTTCCTAGCAGACCTGCTGACTTTCTTTTTCTTTCTTTCTTACTTTCTCTTTTTTTCACTGTAGCCTATTATGCTGAGATACGATTTTTCAACCAGGCAATCTAGCACTGGCATCAGGGACCCGCGATAGCCTGGCTGGAGACACTCTCGGCCTCTAATATTATTATTTTTTGGCAGCGTCATTATGACGCTAATAACTGGGAACAATTATCATTATTCGGAGAAAGAGAAAACAAAACAAAGCAAAACAAAAAACCCTGACCACCTAACATTTAGATAAGCCGACAGTTATTACACAAATCCAAAAGAAGAAGTCTACATAATTTAAAGTTAAGGTTAATTCTTGAAATTGGTGTGGATAATCAAAGAATGAAAGAGGCCAATTGTGTTTCAAGTTACGATGTCAGGTCCAATCCTTCACTGAGCTCCCTGCAAATGTTGCCTTACATGTCGGTTAATGTGCTAGTGATACAGTTCACAGTTTGTACTGTGGTTTAGCTTAGGAAATGCCATTTGGATTTGGGGATTTTTCATCTGTATTTTAAAACTCAACCTGTGACTACCAAGGAGTTAAATGCCCTTTACTCCTGGGTGTAGGTTTTAGTCTCTTTTGGGTCTGTGCTTCTTTATACAGCCTCAGGGGTAGTATTCAGAGTAATGAGAAGTGCTTTGTCAATGTGCCAAGTCTGAGAGTCCTTGGAAACTGACTTATCGTGGTAATTCACAGCTTATTTTCAATACACGTGCACCCAATACCACAAGCAATAATTACACAATATTCCCTTATACACACACATACACCCATGGCCACAATTTGCAGCTGAGAGGTTGTTTAGTCGTTTGACAGAGGAAACGTATTTGTGTCTATCTAGTGGTAAAATGTGTTTTCAGCTCATATTCCAACTAACTCAAACCTAAGTTAAGGAATAAGAAAAGGAAAAGGAAAAAAAAAATGAAGCAGAGCCCAGTGTTGGCCTAAGCCCAGAATCCTCAGATTAGAAAAAGGGTGAGCTGGGGCACAGCACAGTCACTTCTGGCCTAATAAGTAAGGCTGGCAGCCAGCATTATGCAAAGCTCACTGGAGAGAAGCAAAGCCTCCTTGGCAAAACAGTGATAAAGAATTAGAATTTTCTGGAAATAGCAATAAGACCTCAGTACAAAGACCTGACCAATCCCAGCACGCACGGCAGGGAACAAGGAGAAAGTGGGCCATACCAAAGAAGATATGCAGAACTTAAATAACAGAAAGAATACAGAATGACCCAGAAGGGCAATTAATCTCTTGCCCACTTCTGTGAGCGTTAAACAGTGTCTGTACTTAGCAGCATGTTTAAACTATCTGTATGATAACTGCATGCACTTCTATTACATGTGTACGTTTGGTCTTTTTCAACTACTCTATGTGTTGCTGTCATAAAGCCCTTAAAGTATGCTTTCAGCTGTTATTATACACAGACACTCGTGCTGGTTGGAGCTCTGTCAATCCCAGTAGAGATTCTGGTGCCCAGAGCAGAAAAACTGGGGCTATGACCTTCTGCAGAATGCAATCTTAATAATAATTATGTTTTGTGTGTACTTGTGTACGCACATGTATGTTGAGCTGCTAGAAGGAAAAAAGGGGGTAGTCCATGAAAGAACATCCCATGATGATACTTCCTGTGAACTTCACTATGAAAAATAGCTTTATTACCAAGAAAACATACATCTTAGTATCTATCAGTTAGCAAATAACTCTGAAATCTGAAGCTGATACCAAATGTTCAAGACAACATTATTATTTTAAAAAATTATTGTTCAGTGTGAAAATACTCACAAAAATTAAAAGGAAAAAAAAAACTGTAAAAGCAAGGGATAACTTACAGGTTTATAACCAATCCAGAAACATTTATTGACTTCCTATTCTATGCAAGTTACAGGGGAATAGTTGTGCAAGACAGGCTTCACACTCTAAGGAAGTCTGGCAACATTATTGAGGAGATAGGAGACACATCCAACCATAAAATGAACTGAAGAGGGAAAGAGATTGGAAAAAGGAAAGAAGTTCAAAAAGATGGATTCAGTGTGGTGCCAGTGAGAGCCATCGAAGGCTTTTGAGTAGGGTAAGAACATAATGAAAAGGGTTTAGGAAGATTAATATGGAAGGCCAGTCAAGAGATAATCACTAAGATAGGCAAGACACGGTTGTGTCTAGGGCCTTCTCCCGATCAATCAGCCAGCCAAGTCTGAAGTGTGCAGATGAAGCAGAGCCTCAGTCTAATGCTGTTCTCCTACTTCTTAACAAAAGCCAATCTTCCTCCTTTTCTTTCCTTCCTTGTAATGCTTTTTCCTTCCGGCCGACACCTCAAAATACAACAGTGGAGGGCTCATTGTGCTAAACTGGCAATTGCAGGGAGGGGCGTTTCCTGTCGATTATACAGGAGCCCATAAAAATGTAGGTGCTTTAACAAGAAATGAGATCAGAGGAATAAGGAATCCTTAGAGGCGCAGGCTCTCTTTCTTTTCTTTTCTTTTTTCTTTTTTTTTTTAATTTCCAGATCCCAGCATACACCCTGGAACCTCATCGTAAGTATCAAATATATTTGTGGTGTTGAACTGGGTTAGTTATATATGTGGAGAATAAAAAAGAAATACGTTGGCATGGAGTAATTCGTAACTGATAGACCCGTAAAAAGATTCATTTCTTTTTTATCAGAAAATCTGAGATTTTTTAAAACTCAGAAAAGTCTCGGAAACCATTCATGGTAATTTCTTCATTTGATCCTCAGAAACTACTTATGGACCTGGTGAAAGGAACAGTATCTCTATTTTCCATAAGGAGAAACTGAGGCTCTAGGTTGAATGACTGCCTCAAAGCAAGCTGATAAATGATGGAGCTGGACTGGAACACAGCAATCCTTTGTGCCTGATAGTTTTTCTACTGCACCTCATGACCTTTTTACATGATGTTTGGGACAATACATAATTAAGGCTGTTTGAGACAGTACAGTTTAGGGGAGTCTGAAAGAATGTAAAAGGTACAAAATTGGATTGTAATGTATGCCTTTTAAAATTGAAGTACAGTTGATGTACAATATTATATGTTACAGGTGTACAACATAGTGATTCGTAATTTTTAGAAGTTATACTCTATTTATGGTTATTACAAAATATTGGCTATATCCCCTGTGTTGTACAGTATAACCGTTAGCTTATTTTATATATATATAATAATTTTTTGTACTGTATGGCTTTTGAAACTAATATAATAGGATCTGGTTTTAGGCTTACAGTTCATATCTGCAAACATACAGACAAAATTTTCAAGAGATTTCTACCCCTATCTCTTGATAACGCTTCTTAGGAAATTTTTAACTAATCTATGGAGGCATCCTATGTCTCCTACAAGTCCTTTCTTTTTTTAGCATGCTTTGCCCATTTTCTATACACCCTCCCTCATGACTGCATCTGCTTTGAAAAATTACTCCTATTAAACTAAATTTCTCTGTCACTGCAAGAGACATAAAATTAAAAACTATCTGTCTTTAATCATGCCAGGCTTATTTCTTGTCTCCCAGGCTCCATTTATCAATAATTAATATATAAAGAAGACTGAAATCCATTTCAATTTCAAAGGCCCAAACATTTCGCTGATTAATAAAAAATTGTGCTCACAAAGATGGACGGACATGCCACGGTGAAGTGATGGAGGACACGGCATCAGCACAGAATAGATCTGCAGGGCCACATGGCACATGTGGCCCACATAGATGAGAAATAAGCCACGTGGAGGAATGGTTCTGCAGGGGCACCACCCACCAAGCCTGACAACTCTGCATGTGAGAATCCTTGTCTGCAACTATCATCTCGGTCTGTTCAATTTACCTCTCTATCTGGGGTCTTATAAAAACAATAAAAAGGTGAACTTGCATCTAAGAACCCACTCTCTGGAATTATAAGTGCATCTGATTTAACGAACAATTTGTGTACATGTTATCATACAGCTGACCCTTGAACAACAAGGGTTTGAACTGCATGGGTCCACTTATACATGGATTTTTTCAATAGTAAATACTTCAGCACTACATGGTCCATGCTCCATTGAATCATCGGATGAGAAGAACCATGGAAACAGAGGGCCAACTGTAAGTTATATACAGATAAATTGCTCAAGGGTCAACTGTACATGGAACACTGTGATCCTATACAGTATGGGTTGGTGAAACCTATAACTATGTGGCTTGAGAGAAAAATGTCTGGGTCTTACTAGCCTTCTGGTCTAGCCAGTGTGTGTCACTGGCAGATCCCTTGACATTCACTTCTCATGCTGTTCGCTGTCAGTATCTAGGGCTTCCATATCTAGGGAGTTTAACATTAATTGCAGGAAACTCAGATCGTTCAAGTGTCCCAGTTCTACACAAGTGTGAAGTTGCCATCAAATGCTTAAGGTCTATGGGCTTCCCTGGTGGCGCAGTGGTTGAGAGTCCGCCTGCTGATACAGGGGACACGGGTTCGTGCCCCGGTCCAGGAAGATCCCACATGCCGCGGAACGGCTGGGCCCGTGAGCCATGGCCGCTGAGCCTGCGCGTCCGGAGCCTGTGCTCCGCAACGGGAGAGGCCCCAAAGCTTAAGGTCTAGCATTGCATAGAACTGTTAATACACACGGTTCCCTCTCCTATTCTAATTTTCCACAATATAACCACAACAGTTTATTCTTAGAGTTCTGGTCTCTCTGTCAAGAAGTTCACTTTCCAAGTCTCTCTGTGCTAAGTAGCAATGGGAGAAATTATTTTAACCCTAGGATCTTTGATGGTATAAAGCAATTTCAAGTTGGGGAAATTTGCAGGGAAACTAAATAGTTAGTACCTAGACGAAAAAGGATAGATGAGCGTGGTGCAACTTAAAATCCTTTCTTTAGAGACGTCCTAAAAGTGAGAGAAATCCCCACGCTCCTCACACAGACTCTCAGAGGAAGAGTGTTTCACATATCTCACTGACTTTACCTCAGAACGGCTTTCTCTCATTTGGCTGCCACTTCTGAGTTTAATTCCACATGAAGCGCTGTAAATACCAGTGTTAATGGTGGATGGACTTTTCTTACTTCCTCTTTGATCAGTCTGAGGTTTTTTCCTCTCTTGTTTCCACCGCTGCCAGAATTCAGAATTCAGAGTTATTGGCTGTTTTGTGTATAAAGTGGAGAAATGAGGAAATGAGACATTTCAGGTTAAGACACAGCCCTAATTTTATGTGAGTGTGTGTGTCTATTTTCTGTTTTCTTTTGACATAGTCACAAACACAAAATGTCACTGAATCAAAGATTTGGGGAGATAGATGGAAGCTTAAGGAACGAGTAACACTTTCCTATTAAGACTCAACAAGTTGATCAATAACCATAGCTAACTCTTTATGACAACTTACTCTCTACAGGCCCTTTGATAAATATTTGACATAGTCCTCTCATGAAATCTTGTAATAAGCCTAGAAGCAGGTACTATATTTCACCCTTTTTACAAGCAAGGAAACTGAAGCTCAGAGACATTAAGACATTTACCCATGGATCCCCTGCTCATCATGGCAAAGCTGGGACTTGAACTCAGGCAGTCAGTTTCCAGAGTACATATTCTTTAGCATCACTCTCTACAGTCAGGTGATATCTCTATAAGGGTAGAGCCAGACCAGAGTCATACACTCCGCCCCTCCTACGCAAAGCACCTCTCTGCACTTACAGGGGCCACATTTTCCCAAGTTAAAATCAAGGGGTAAGACAGTGACAGACTCCAAAGTGAAAACATCAGAATCCACGGGATATTTTAGTCAGTGATATGCACAGTAAGTCAAAATATTTTAAACCAAGATGGTTCTCTGTACTTAAAGCATGTAAGGTCAAAACAAAATATTGGCCGGTTTGAGGTTTTGTTCTGTTGACTCTATGTCCTCCTGATGGATACACGGGCACTATTCTTATAATCTAAGGAGGGGCATGTAGATGCAGAGTATTCAAATATAACTGGTAAAGTATAAAGGATGACTGTGTGTGCCAGGTCTATTTTCTCCTCCTTTCTTCCATCCCCTCCCTCCTGCTTGCACTCTGAAGCTTGAACAACGTTGCAGACACAATGGCAACCCCACTTCCAAGGCCCAGAAGAAGCAATGGCAAACGTGGTATGTGAGTCAGTGATTACGAGTCAATAACAATTTCACAACTATATATTCTACAACCAAATTAGAAACGATGTCATTAGCCACAACAGCCAAAAATTAATTAATTAATTAATATTTTTAAAAATCTGCCTTGTTGTGCTCAAAGCAAATACCCTGGGACATAACACTATGTCATTTGGTAATTACTATGGAACAATATAGGAATAGATCATGACTGGTGTCTAGCAAAACAGCAATCGCATTTTGCCTTCTAATTATGACAGAGCTCTTGGGGAAACACAGGGAGCAGTGCACCCTGCTGTTACACCACAGCAATAACACTCATTACCCCAGTAAATACTATGGAAATGTGCAAACACACAGGGACCTCCCCGCTGCGAGGCTGTGGCAGAATCACTCATTAGGCTGGGAAGTATCGCTCAGTCATCTTTAATTACTTCCAAAATATATGATAACTTGCCCACTGCTTCAGTGCGGTGATATCACTCATTATTTTCCCACCTTTTCTTTGTTTTTTTAACACCCTGCAGTGGCCTTATCATAATGGTGATGTATTGTAACTTACACGAATTTAATCACATAGATTTGTGTGCTTTTAGACTTATAAACACACAGGCTCTCAATGTGAAATGAGCACTGAGAAAAATATGCAGAACTACTGATATTTTTCTGGTAAGACCCCCTTTTTCATGTTACTGAATTGTGGCAATACTGTTGCAATCCCTCCCTTTTATCCTGGAAATGAGAGTGATAATTGCACCGTAGCCCGGAGGAATCCAGGGGACTTGTAATTATATCCTGTTACCAAGGAACACAGCAATTTCAAACCTATTACCCACAGGTATCTTTTACGTTTATTGCCCTCTTTATGAAGCCACTACTTTTCCTCTGAATTCTAAGTGGCAGGATACTTCAGGAAGGTAACTGTGTGATGGAGACAGGGCAGGGAGATAGAAAGCATGTCTCCTCCTTCTCAGGAAGCTTGGGTCTGACCTTTGCCAGAGATGGTCTGTCCAGGCCATTTTCAAATGGAAAAACAGCCTTTGGTTTGGAAAGAGGGCTCAAAATTTGGGGGTTTTGTGTTAGAAACTTCACATTGTGGTACTCGCCTCGATATGCCACAAGTACCCACATCCAGAGGGAACTAATTCTTGATCATGACTTGCCCTGGCATGTGAATGAGTGACTTTCAGAATAACAGCTTGAGAAATAATTAAACCTAAGTGTAGCTTTTTTCATATGAAAGAAGAAAATAAGTGCTCTGTCAATGTATTCATCACTTTGATTTAAACATTTATTCCAAAAATCTGTACTCGGGGAGGTTTTCATTAGTCCACCCACATTCTGAAAGAGGGAGTGATGGATGGATGTTTCCCTCTCCTGTGGTAAGTGTTGGAGTTGATTTGTAAGGTTACAGTTTTATAAGGAAGACCAAGTCCTAGACGTAGACGAGTAATATTGAACATATACTGAATATTTAAGTCAAGTATCACTTAGCTGTAATAATTAGTCAAAAATAACATTATTGGCTGTATTTACAGATAAGGAAACTAAGGCTCAGAGAGGTTAAGAAGCGTGAGCTAAAGATTAGTCAGCTAGAAAGCAGTGCAGTCACCATTCGTGGCAGCTCTTTAAAGCCCCAAACCTTGTCCTTTCACTACACTACCCGGCCACTTACCCCATCTGCCTTTCGGCCTATTTCTATCAGCTTCTCGTTCTATAAAACGTTCTAACCAACCTGGAAAACTGGCTCAGAATGTTCAAATAGTGAAAAAAATGTCCTCACAAAATTGATCTCCCTTTTAGGTGAGAGAGACTCAGGGTACTTTTAAGCCACACTGTTAATAGTGGTTGTCTGCTACTTTTCCCTGTGTTAACAGTCACTTGAAGAAATATGAAGGCTACATTTTTACCCAGAACTGGGCTGCTGGTCTTATTCATCATCCATAACCTTCTCTAGAAGGTCAATACAAACTCTGAAAAAAAGGAAAAGAATAAAGGAGAAGATAAAAACTTGGAGCTTCTAAAGTTGGATTTGGGAGTCTATTAGCAAATTCAAGTACGGGACAGGGCAAGGTCTTCTTGCTTGTTCAGTTACTTAATTAAAATCAGATATCCATTTTCTTACAGGATAATATTTTATATGTCATTTTATTTTCCTTGTTTATTTTCACATTCCTTTATAATAATTTTTTTTGGTAATCAATTTTTTTTTGCTTCAATAACAAAATTAGTTCAATTTCAGAATGATGCACTCAGTTTCCTAAAACAGGGTATTAGAAAAGTAAACCTAATACATTTTAATAAAGAAAAAACCCACCATAAATGTGTACATATCATATACATTTATCTGGGATCTACTGAGGTGTACTAAAAAAGTATAGTTGCTGGGTTACATACATAGAAGTTGTTTTAAAATACGTTTATTCAAAACATTTATTGCATGTATAATATGTTTAACAACGAAAAAAAATTTTTTTCTCTGATGTCTCTCCAGAGCGAGATTATGTAAAGGTTACAAACCTATGAAAGTGTCTCCAGTTTACCCAGGGAATGTGGGTTGTCATAGCAGGTCATCCACTGGGCCTTGAATCACAGGCATTTTGAAAGCAGGGCTTGACCCTTGATGGTGGATTTCATGGATGCCAAATCACTGGGCAGAGGGTGAGTCCTATGCATGGAGAGGGTTGCATTTATTCCTGGTCAGGTCACAGACGTAGGTCACCAGGAAAATGTCTCATTATCCCCTGGGGTAAATAAACTTGAATCTCCCAGGAAGACATGTCCCTATTTTTCTGAGAAGGCTATTACTGAAATTAGTCAAGAAAAGCAGTTATCTCCTTGTTATTTAAAACATTGCCAATGTAGAAAGGAACTACTTTACTCAGAGTAAGAAAACTTGAATTCTAGAACTCAGTTCTGTAACTTGGTAGCTAATACCTCCTTGGAAAAGGCACTTTACATCTCTAGACACTGTTGCTTCATCCACAAGGTGATAAAAATATCTTGACTACCTAAAACCCTGAGGCTATGAGAGATAAAGGAATGAGGCCTAGGGGTTTCATATTTCAAATTTTGCCTGGAAAAAGACACATTTATCTAACACACATAAAGTATGCTTTTTGTCCCTTTCTGTAGTATACCCCACGAATTCATATCAACCTACTTCTTTGAGTTTCATTAATTAATTGATTTTTTGGTTTGGATGCTTGGTTCTCTCAAAGCAAAGCTGTTTTCAAACTGTAACACTTTGATTCCAAATGTCAAATATTTGATTTGTGAAGGTTTCCGTTTTCATTGTGAGATAAGAGCTGGTGTAAGTATATCTTTTCTCCATGCCACACTCCACCCACCCAACCCCTGCCATCCTAAAGCTAAGTTACCTCTATGGCACATTTGGAAGCTCACCAATTTTTGATAATTTTGAGATCATCAGGGTAATTTAAATACTAATAGCTTGGGGCTAGATGTTTAGCGTTTATGTCCACAGGGCACAAAGTCTTCTTTAACTCATTAAATTTTGCTTTAATTAATCCTGGCACAGCCTTATAAAGAAGGTGCATTCTGGTTTATGTTGAAGCTTGCTGTCTAGAATGTATTTGCCCTTTCTTCGTCCCTGGCATTTGTCCCTGTGATTTATCCTAGTCTGCTTTTAACACAGCTCAGAAAATGGGGTGAGAAATGGATAATTTAGTTGCTTACTTGAATTTCATAAGAAGCGTACTTTAAAACATCACTTCCAACAACATTTCACTACCATCAAATCAAATCAACAAACAAAAACTTGCATCCAGTCAAAACTGACCACCCAAATAAAAGGAAGTTGATTCCATTTCTAATAGTCTATAATGTGGGACAAAGTAACAACATTTGTGTAAAGTTCACAGTCTCAAGCATTATCTCACTCAATTCTTCTTCTGCTTTTACGAGACAGAGTATAATATACCCATTTTAAAGATGAGAAGATTATGGTTCAGATGAATTAAATGACTTGCTTAACTAGGCAAAGACTAAATAAAGAGGTATTATATGAATATAAATATCATGACTTCAACTCTGAGTATGGACCTAGACCCCACCCCCACTCCCACCCCAACCTGGCCACACACACACAATTGTCTAGAGAGTAGATTAATGGAAGTCACCTGACTTGTATTTGATAAAAAGGAACATAAAATGCTTTGATATAAAGACCTAGGACTGTTCCCAAACCTAATATTCCATAGTCTTTTCAAGTGACGAGCAGGTATCAATTATTGTTCTCTGAAGTCTCCAGGGGGTTCCCAAGAGTGAGTACTCAAAACATACTTCTTGACTGTGGAAAGATCAAGTACTTTCTTTCGCCTCTTCTTCATTACTTTTCCAACATAATGTCCTGTTAACTTTACTATATGTACAGTCAGGTAACAGTGCTTGTTCTCCTAAAGTGAGTGCATGGAGATCTTGAATAACACAGTATAGATCTTCTTCCACTTAGAATGGGGATACATCCCAGAATGCTCATAAATCAAAAATACCGTAAGTTGAAAATGCACTGAATACACCTATATTACCGAACATCAGAGCTTAGCCTAGCCTACTCTACCTAAAATGTGCTCAGAATACTTACATTAGCCTACAGTTGGGCAAAATCATCTAACACAAACTTTATTTTATAATAAAGTGTTGAATATCTCACGTACTTTGTTGAATATTGTATTGAAAGTGAGAAACAGCATGGTTGTACGGGTACAGAATGATTGTAAGTGTTCTCTACCTTGTAACGGGGTAGCCGACTGGGAGCTGCAGCTGCTGCCCCTGCCCAGCATCAGGAGAGAATATCGTCAGCCTGAGCAAAAGTCAAAATGCAAAATTCCGCATATGGCTTCCACTGAATGCTCATCACTTTCACACCACCGTAAAGTCAAGTAATCCTAAATCGAACCATTGTAAATCGGGGATCATTTGTGGATTTCACAAGCAGACAACTACAAGTATAGTACAATGACTTACTCTGGCACTACTTAAATAATGTGGCTTTTAACAGTCGCTTCCATTTTCACTTCATTTGAAGCTGAGGCTATTATTTTCAGATTTCTCAGAATTAAAGGAAATAAACCTTTCCCGTCTGTCTTCTATCTTAGCAGCGATAGTCAAATATCCACTGCATACAATTCTGGCCTGTTTTTCAACCCCACTGAAATCAGGACGATCTCCTATAAAGAGCCTCTCTTTCATGACAAAGGGCAGATGCCCAAGAGAGACTCCCTCACAATAGACATGTTAAGAATATGTATAAAGAAAAGATAGGTTGGAAATGAGATGTAGAATAAAAATGCATAGACAAATGCAAGAACTGGTGAAGATAAATTGTTTATAGTTAAGTTCAAGGAAGAAAACAACCTTTGACTGTGGCAAATGATGTTTGTGTGAGAAGACAATTATGAAGCAATGTGCATCTCTAAAGGAATTTAATACTTTGGCATGAAATTGGTATCTAGAAAATGAAGTTATGTTTTAAGAGCAACAGATCGCAAACAGTATAAAACAGAATAAGTTACATTAGAAAGATGTTTCATGACCTTTTAACACAACACCTGTGGAATTGCTTTTAATGAAAAACATTGAAAAATATGTAGCATTTTGTGAACTCTGGCTTAAATTCTCAGAAACACCTCTTACAACTGATGTCTTCCATGTTCTATACGGCAGATCCCTCTGATTTGTTAGGGTCAAAATACTCAGAGGATGCCCTCACCTCGGCACTAAGTAGAACTTGTCCCTGCTTTTTAGGCCTGGAGATCTCACTCTCTGCACATGCTTCTGGCAGATGGACAATGGGATCAGAGTTATGAGTGACAACAGGAGCTCAGTACAGTGCTCTGATAGAGTTCTGGGATTAGGGGAAGGGCAGAAAAGAAGCAAAGAAAGGCTCTGGAAATCAGATGAGGGATTCTAGAAGGTAACACATTTTAATTAAGCTTTCTCCAAACCAGCAGGGAGAGAAAATTCAGCCAATATTTTATTTTCCAATATATATCTTCAGGGAACACATCTAGAAACCGTTTTGAGGGTGAGCTTTGATATATGTAAAGGACACAATTTGATTATGAACAAGCAGGAACTTATGAAATACCAATTTTCATTATACCTGTCTTTGATTATACCTATCAAGGACCTTATAAAACTATGCAAAACATTATCGACCTCAACCATTAGTCAGCTGGTATTTCAAGTCTTCTAAGTCACTACTGCTCAGGGAAGGCTAAGAAGGATTTGCTTAAACCTGTAAAAACAAATTTCTTTGCAATTTCTTCCGCTAGCCATCTAGCCAACTTCTATCACCCACTACACATGCACGCGCGCACACACACACACACACACACACACAGAATGCAGTTAGTTCTGCGTCTGTGTTCCAGATTCCTCATCTGTAGGATGTTGATAATAATAACTGCATGGTTGCAAGATTCGTGGTAATGTATTGTTGAGGACGCCACAGATATGATGGACCTTTAACCCTAAATTTGATTTGGATGATAAGACTGATGAATGCCACACACACACACCAAGGAAGCATGAAAAGGTTTATTACTCCTATAATGAGGCTGTCTGGAGAAAGCAGGGCAGGTTTCTAAGCAGGCCCAAAAATGGCTTGAAAGAGCACAGAGGGGTACCCGGCTTAGGGTTTTCTGACAGATGGGGAGCGGGGCTGTGGTGGGAGTTCCCTTGCACAGGCCAGAGCTTGCTTGCTCTTGACGAAGGACAGAGCACCTACGCTTTCTTACCAGCTTGTCCAGATGTGGGTCAGAAGGGTAAAGGTGAGTGGTGGGGCTTGAAAGCTGTCAGTCACCAAGCCTCAAAAATACAGTCGGTCTCTTTATTAAGGCAAAGAAAGAATGTAGCGCAGTGCACCCGGTACATGCCCAATAAATGCTAGCTTTTATTATCATTGTTCTTAACACAATTATCACGTCTATGTCTGTTCCCTGCTGCCTGGCTGGTGCGATGAGAAAGGAATTTTAGGACATGAATCTAAAAGGAAATCAGTATGAATAGGACAGAATTTGAGAGGCGGTGTGACCCAAATATTACACCAGAGCGACAGCTTAGAGTTACATTTAACACTAAGGTATAAAGTGCAGTGGGCTTGGATTCACTCCACTTGAGCTGAAATCTCAGCTCTATTCCTTAAGAGCTGCATGATCCTCAACGCTCTCAAACTTATCAGCTCAGTGCAAGTAATACCACCCATTCCACTGGGTTGTTATGAACAAGAACAGAAAGATAACAGAGGTGCCAGCATGTAGCAAACTGCCCAGTACTTATTAGATGTTCAGTGAACAGCAGTTGAATACGATTCTGAATATTACCGGCGTAGCCACTTAACTTCTCTGAGGCTAACTCCCTGTATTTATGATATATAAGGATAATAATGTTTACCTTACCTATCATGCAGGAGTGTGATCATCAAAATCAACAGGAGATTATGTATCTGATGGTACTTTCTAAATGGATGTGTATATATTGATAGAAGACATTATTATTAAACACACCCCCTATCGCAAAAGCATTTAAGAGGAAATGCAGAAGACAAGTGTTAGTATCTTGACAGGACTCAAATACATATGGTCCCCTCACGGTCCCAACTTTAGGGGAGAATTCTTACATCAGGTTCACTTTTCACTGTATACTGGCTAACCATATTACAGTTGAACATTCTCCAAAGTCCTGGCATTTTCAAACAGAGCCAAATAAGATTGATTTGCCTGAGGATCCCAGATACTCATTCCCTCTCAGCCAAGAGTCCCCATCTGTTGGTTCCAGTTCATATTTGACATAATGTGCTCCAGGGAACCATCCATATTAAAATCCTGACCTCAGAAAATAGACTCAGAAGATTCAAAAACTCAAGTTTTCATCAAGGGGATTGACTGAAGAAGAATGAAAAACGAAGAGATGTAATGAAAAGCAGGAAAGATAGAAAACAGAGATGTAAGGGGACAAGAGTTAAAAGTGCTTTTGGAAAACAAATAAGAATGGTGAACAGGGCTGAGAAACATGTACTGCACTGGTTAGATTCATTCTAAGATGTCCAGGTTATTAGTCCAACCTCTAGGAGGGGCCAAAACACAGCCATTTCCTCTTTCCTTCTTTTCTTTCCCTTGTCTTCATGACTCCCCAGCGCTGAAACATCATTATAGAGATATTCATGCCAGCTATGGATTGCTTTTTAGAACCATCACACTTACTTAATTGCCATAGGACAACTGAAGCAGACAGAAGCAACCCACATGTGCTCTACTGTGGCCATGCTCTCTCCCTCAACAGTCATGGTGGTCAGTGTTCCGGAAGGAGGTGAAGCACAGTGGGGACTGCCCCATCTGCACTGTTGCCCCAACAACGTGAGGGGATTTCTTCTTTGCTGGGGACATTCACATCTCTCCTCTTTTCCGCTACGCCAACTGGTGTATTCAACCAGGCATCCTGGCAGTCACATGCTCGCTTATGCAGAGAAAATTTTCCAAACTAACTATTTGGAAAATATGAAGTTTTATTCAATTGTAAGAGGAAGATGTACTTATTTATCCGCATTCAATCTTAGTACCTGGAAACCCTGTGGAAACTTCGTAGTAAAACTTTAGTCACGACACAATGTCCTTGGCCTGAATTCACCAAGTCACGGTTTTAACTCAAGGATGAACCATGTTCTGGCATTTTGTGTTCACTCTTTTTCTTGTCTTATAAAAACCTGTTAACGTTGAAAATGTCCTTAATTATTTGGACACATTCTGCCTTCCCAAATGGAGAAATCACTTGGAGGGATGAAACAACATTTTTCTTCTGTACTTCCCCAAAGCACACACTATGGTTTCAGAGTCTAGTAGGTACTCAAGAGATAGTGTCATCAGACTGATTAAATGACAGCGCAGCATTTTATGCTTTTTAGAAGTGAAATAGCATTCATATTTCAACAAGGGCTTGTTCCTCTGTAAATTACTGATTTAGAATCGCAATTGACAACAGCAGAGCTCACCTGCCCAAACAACTTCAAATGAAACAGTAACTTTTGTTACCGTATTTTGGAGTCATATCTGTGAAATGCAACTGACACCGGCACAGAATAGAAATGGTTTCGACATGGCAAGAAAACGCCTCTTGACTGACGGGAGCGTGCTCTGCTGCCTTGACAAACAAGTAAGAATCCAGCCGCAATCTGTTGGAGTCTCAAGGCTCACAAACCTGCCAGATTGCCATCTTTGTGCTGAACGCAAAATAATCACAGTAGCTAGAAATGATAAACTGTGGATGGTTGGGGTGGGGAGAAACACATTTAATCAATCTCTCCTTTTCACTCTGCAGGTTCCAACCGTGAACCCTGCATTCCCTCTAGGAGAGAAGAGCTCCCATTCGTTTTTGTTTTGTTTTGTTTTGTTTTGTTTTGGCTGCAGCATGTGGGATCTTAGTTCCATGATCAGGGATCAAACCCACACCCCCTGCAATGGAAGCACAGAGTCTTAACCACTGGACCGCCAGGGAAGTCCCAAGAGTTTCCATTCTTAACTTCTAGAGGTAAGAGTGTCTCATTCCTCTATTCCTGAGTCATCTTACCCATGGCTTTTCTCCATAATCTACATTTGGGTTCAGCTTGTTGATGATGTCCATAGAATAGGCTCCCGTGACTCGCAAGGGTCTATAAAGTACCAATGTTTAGCTCTTTAATTTCTTAGACCCTTCCCAGTCTGGCTCCTCTATCTATTATCATGGTGGCCGCTTGAGGCATCAAGGCTTTACTGAGTTTTACAGTGTGTCAGGTCCTGTGCTAAAGATCTTACCCTGTGGAGTTGCTCTGAAGATAAAAGGGCATTACATGTATAAAGCACAATATAAATTCAAGTCTTCAAGATATCATTCCTGGAAAAGTAGACTCATTTTTAATTCTCTCCTTTAACTTGTCAAATCAAACAGCTATGAATAATCATCTCTTTTTGAATAGTTATTTTTCCTCTTAAATTTACCATTATATAAAGGACAAAGGAATAAATCTTATATGAAAGTTAATCATAAAAATTCAAGTGACCACAGTTCCAATTAGCTTTCTTTTATGTGACTATCTCTCTATCATTCTCATCCTATGCTTTCTCTCCCCTTTCCCTCCCTCCAACGTCCCCTGCCCCACTTACTGTATCCCAAGTGGTCATTTATAAAAGTTCATCACTGTCATATTAAAATTCAAGATGTCACAGATCAAACCTATGCTTTCTTGAAAAAAATCTCAAGCTCTTCCTATTTCACTCTCAATGCTAACTCCCATGATACACATCAAGCTGGTACTAGGGTTCACTACAGCCCTGGGACCAGGCTATGCTTCCAAAGCGCATTCCCTCCTACTGAGACCACACTCAGCAGTAATATGGAAAGGAATTCTTCAGTCCAGACAGTTACATCCTCGTCTATTCGCAAGGCCTTGCTTTCTTCCCAGAGATCAACCTGTTCCTGAACTCATTCTCGGACTTTAGGGATCTTGAGGGAACAATTACTATTTTAACCACATAGTTTAAGCTACCTATGCAATGATTACTTCTCAACACATCCACTGCATACCTTTGCCCATTTTTCTGATGCCATCTCTGTAGAATACACAAGATATTTTCATGGTGCATTATTCAGAATATATCTCCTAGGAAGCCTTTTTATTTCTTTTGTTGGCAATTCTGAGCTGCTCTTTATTTTCAGAGCCCTGTTTCAAATCTTTAACTTAAAATCCATCTTTTTCTTATTTTGTTTATCCTTATATATCTCTACTGTCTCTCATATGTTTACTCTTTTATCTACTACAAATAGAAATAATTTCTTTGAAAAGCATGTTAGTTTTCCATCTCAAATGGAGAATCAATACATTCTTGTTTATAATAGCATTGTAGAAACCTAGAACTAAAAGGGATATCAAGATACTCAGGTAGGTGTTGATAATAATGGCTGAAAGTAGTAGGTGGGGAGATACTAGTGATGCTTAAGCTGGTTGCCACACTTTTCTCAACAGTTGGTAGCTTGCTGGCATGTCTGAGGGTGGGGGACACAAGTCCAGGGGTGACAGCTCTTTCCTACTCCTTTAAGAATCTTTGCTACAGAGGAAAAAAAAATGGAGCCCATATCTAGAAATCTCAATATCTGGAGTAAGGGAAAACATAATTTTGCGATGAAAAATACTGGGTCCTGAATTGAATATAACTTCCATCTTATTTTAAGAAGTTTTTAAGATGATGATTCAAATATCTCGCTTGGTAGCCTGTTTGCTATTGCAATCCCTTTTTTTATCCATGAGGCTTAAATGACTCTGTGTTCTTAGCAGACACAAAGGACAACTGACCTGAATATTCTGCATAGCAATTCTTTATTTTAATTGGATTAGGCTTCTTCTAGCTTTCTTTTTCTCGGGGAAACATTTCTAATTTTTACCATTCCTCATAATCTCTCTTCTCTACTCCGTTTTAAAAATCATGCTCTTTAGTAGCTATCTACATTCTAAATATCCTTTTGTATTAAAAAAAAAAAACACAGAGATGAATTTTGGATGCATGTGTCTTCCTATTACAGCTTCATCTGAACCCTTTAGGATCCATTGCACAATTCTATGGATATAAATAAGGAGAAATAACCCTAGAGGTGAAGCTGCTGTTGTTTTTCAGTTCAGCCAATCCCCACCTTCTCTGTGAAAGTGTCCAAAGGTAAGCCGATCCCTCCAAGCACTGGGTCAGTCATGTAGACACATTCTACTACCTGGTCTTAAGTGTAAGGATTGTTTTGCCAAAAGTGTGAGTATCATTGCCTGTATCCTAAAAATAAAACAAATCTTGAAGCAATAAAAAGAGAAGATGTAAATGTTTCTTTTCTTCCTGAATGTAAGGTACTTTTTGTCAGTAGGGAATGAAAATTTCATAACAAATGCAGCAAAATTAAGCAGTGAGCACAGAAAGTTGTCAACACACTGCAGGGTATTCAGCTGAGAGCTACAAAGTATAATTAACCTGGTAAAGCAGAGAGAAGAGTTGTACTATCAAATTCTCCATTTTTGAGATTTGCTATAGTTAAGCAGTTTATGGGTCCAGAGTCCGAGTTAAAAATCAAAAAACAAAACGGTGGCTTGAGGCTTATTTCTGGAACTCTGGCTGTTATTACCCAGGACCATCATGTCATCACGCCACTATACCCAGCAACAATCTTCAGACTTTCAGACATGTCTGGATATGTTTAGAAATCAGTGTACAGATGAAATATACATGAAGCCACTCATTCTTGCAGCCATTCATTCTACACATATTTACTGAGCATCTTTCATGCACATGAATTTTGTGTGTGTGTATGAAACCTGGGGAGTACCCAAGCACGTTTGCACTGATTGTAACTGGTACATATGAAGTCACACTGTGGCTGTCCATACGTCTGTCTTCCCACAAGAGTGCATCCTCCTCAAGGGCCAAGAACAAATCCTCTCATTTTGTTTCCTTAGTCCCTTCAAACAGAATGGATGACTGACTGCTAATTAAATTAATGGCTTAAAAAGAAAAAGAATGCCTTACACCTACATGTGTTGTTATGACTTTGAGTGAAGTCTTCCATTCCTTTGGGCTCTGTCACGTGTCCTCCTTTGTGATACACCGAGATGGACTAAGAGGCATATGTGTTGTGATGCTTAAGGATTCAACTTTGACATCGCATTTCCTTTAGAAGTTTATGATCAAATAAGTTAAACTGACCTTCAAAGTAGATATAATCTGAACAGAAATGTATTTCATGTCTGAATATATTTCCCTTTGTGTTTACTTCTAAAACCTAAGCTTTTTCACCTATGCTGTAACATTCTTAAATGGGGTCATTTTACATGGGTAACTCTGATCTCTGTTTGTTGATTCATTGGCTTTTCTGACTTGGAGGCAAGAAAAAGAAAGTAATTGACAGAGATACTTGTATACCAATTTTCACCTTAGAAATTATAGTTTCCAAATGCTCACAAGTGAAGATACCATAAACTTTAATGACTTAATTAAGCTAGTGGTAAAAAGCAATACGTCTGGAAGGGTGCTAGTTACAAAAGCAGGGGAATGATATGATTTTCAGCAAGGTGGTCTGGAAAGAATTAGGCTTTGGAACCTAAACAACTAGATTCAAAATCCGATTCCTCCCTTGAATGGTATTTTGCTGTGGCTTACTCTTTCTTTATTTTTCTCATGCAAAATGGTGACACTATTACATATTTTGAAGAAGTGTTGGGAGATTTGGCAAGTCATCCAACATCACGCTGGTTTCTTTTCTCCCCACGTCGCCTAACACTGAGACTGGCAGAACTCGGTGGGCTCAACAACCATTATGATAATAGACGCTGCCATGCAGGGCTGAGACATAAAAACCATCCACCGAGTTCTGTTCCCTGATGCATCTCTAACTTTATGGAGTACTATTTACATTTACCATTTCTGAGCAAGCAATTAAAACTACCGATTTTTAAATAACTGAAGAAATAAATATCTCCATAGAAATTCAGTGAACTGTTACTTAGTCAGGTGTCATTCATGCTTTTTTGTTATCTTTAGAAAGAATAACACATTTGCTTTCAAAGCAAAAGATGCTGTGACTTACCAACAAGATCTGGCTGCCTTTTGCATGTTATTTGTTGTTACGGCAAGGGGCGTTCTAAGAGTGACAAGAAAAGATAACATGGGAACATGAATAAAGAAATAAAGCCAGTTGTTATGGCAACCAGTTCTCCCAGAATAAGGGGTTGAATGAGCTCTCTCCTTAGTACCTTCTCCCTATTCCCCAATTTTGAGCCAAAGAAGATACATCTCTTTAAGTAGGCATGAGGATTATTAAAAGTACTCTATGGCATATATTTTTTTAATCTCTGCGATTCTCTTGTATTTTGAGTGATACCTAGATTGTGGATGTATTGTTTTATCACTTAGGCATTTTTTTTATTGAATCCTTTGCAGTGGAGATGATTGTTGATGCTAATCAGATTCTTAGCCTTTCTACTCTAGAAGAACACGTGTCCTGGATTTCTGTCATTGAACTTTGGTGACATGGGGCTAACAGTGAGTGATTAGTGTGGTGTGCCAACAAATGGTAGAACACTGCTAGGCAGCTGGTGTGGGTCATAAGGGGTCAAGGCAAAGTTATGGTAGAAGAATTGGATAAAGATCTCTGAACCCAGGCTACAAGATTGAGGAAGCATGGTTTTCACTTTCTAGGTTCCTACAGTTATTTGAGATGTCTGCAAGGCAGCATTAGGAACTGGGGTCAAAGAGTTAATGCTTCACAGTCCCTTGGACACTACAGATAGGAATGTGGAAATAGCCCGTGATAGCAGCGACCCCAACAGTGGCAGGGGATTCCACCTAATTTTATGTAGAAACAATGGCCCCTGGATCTGAAGGAACTTGCTGAACGCTGAATGGGTCCTATCCCCCATCCATATGCCATGGCAGCAGCAGCTCCTCTGTATTAATGGGAAAACAGAGCCCTGAACTCAGATGGGTTAGAAACTAAACTTTCATTTATCTGTTTCTTATCAGAGGCCCTTATAAACTTTCTGCCACTACAGAGAGACAGGAGCTATGAAGCAGGCTTGACTTCTCACTGTGCAAATAGAGCTTAAACAACCTAAAATGTAAGCAACCTAGGAGAGGTTCCTCTTCTGCTGCTACAGCCACTACTAAGTCACTTCTTAGAAAAGGAGAGAGTGTGCTGCTCTAAGAAAGCAACATTCACCGTATCTAAGAATGGCTTCAGATGATGTCAACAGTTCATGATGCTGGATGTTTTCCCACCATCCAGAAAGGAATCCATTCTGGGGGCCCTCATCCCCCTAGCGTGGCTATCAGCGTCCTCTGCTAGTACTCAATTCCACTCCCTCACCCTGCACGTGGCAGAGAAAAAGGGGGTTGCTACATTTTGTCACATATATCTTTTAGAAATAACCTGTTTTCTCGCAATAGGATCACAACAAGGTTACCTGCTTAACAAAACTCCCACCCCTCCTCTGAGTCTACGGATCAAATCTTTCTGTGATTCATTTCAACAGCACTCCTTGAAGCACCTTTATCTAATGGTACGAATCAAATGGGCAATCAATAAATATTGGATAATGATGGATAAATTTTAAGCCACAGAGTAAAAACTGTGCTGCTGAGCTGAAGGAGGTCAGTTTTTCTCTGGCACAGAAAATAATAATTTCATTTTATGTACACACTTTGGGTGGTCAGATCCTTCAACAGTAGAACGTAACTGAAATGAAACAAAATCCCTTCAGCGACCACTGACCGCTGGTAAACTTTCAAATATATAATGCAGCCCAATATGACTACAATAAGCAGGTAATAAAATGTTGGCCTTTGACCTTCCATGACTATTCATTTTAGTTCCTTTCTTACTCCAGGAGATGCATCCTTGGATATGTGTGTATGTGGGTGGGCAACTACTCTCTTGCATTTTCTGGCAGTCTTTTGCAATCAGTGGTCCTGTCAGACCCAGTGTTTCAGTCTCATAACTGTAATTGGATTGTCTGACTTCCTATTCAACTGGTACATGATTCTTCTTATTTCTCTTTTTCTAAAAAAATCAATAAGTGGTTTGTAGTACCTTTAATAGAGAGAAATCAGGTTTTACCATTTTATGGAGTTGACATTTTCAACATTTATCCCCAAAAAGACCATTGGGTCTGTCAGATCCAAGGCATAGGTTTTAAATTAATTGGATTGTCTGATCCCAGGGATGTACAATAATATGAACATATTTCATGGTAGAAATCAAAGAGCTATATCACCACTCCTTTGAACTATAATGCCTTGAACTCTATACTTACAAATAGAAACAATTTTTCCTTTTCTTTCCCTCTGTTTGCAAATCCCTCAACTTATAATGAAGTTATAGAATTCATGAATAACTTTATGTTTAAGCCTGAGTCTGATGTTAAAACTACTAAAACACTATGGGTATGAATGTGTTTATACATTTACATGTATATATAAAGTCCATATGTTTACACATATGTATTGACTTTAAACACACATTCACTCATGCATATGTGACACAAAGACCTGGATACTTCCATTTTTAAGAGTAAATCAGATTTCATGCATTTCTGCAAATACTACCTGACTCTATGGAACTTTGCTACGAGATGAAGATGCAAAGATGAGTAAGGCAGAGTAACTGCCACCAAGAGTCCTGAAGGAGGATAGACAGTTTCTGCAAAATAGTCAGTAAGTCCACATCTCTTAGCTTTTGGTTAATAGCTTGGTTCATTTTAGGATCCGGTTTGCACCACTGGTTCTGTACTGACTTGAACAAAAATACATTTCAAAATAATATAGGGTTTCGACTAAAGACTTTGGGCTGCTTGCTTAAAATCAGATTCATTCCACATTTCATTGCTGTCTGTAAGTATTCATTCCGCAGGAGGTAGAGGTTTTTCCACTGGAGAGAGATCATTATCAAATGTTGCCATCTTCCTCTGAAGCATTCACTATTAACTGCTGTTGGAAGCAGGATTCTAGACTGAGTGGGCCATTGGTTTGTTCTGGTAGGACAGTTCCTGAGCTTTAATGGGCATACACTGTTTGGAAGAAAAAGAAAAAACTAACGGAGACAAACTTGAATATTTTGAGTAGCGCTTAATGGATTAATCTGGTGTGTAGAGTTTACCGTTTCATTTTTTAATTTAATTTCATTGCTAAACATGAAACCTTGAAGTTCAGGAGTACAAAAAGAGAAAAAACAAAAATCCAGGTCATGATAAAAAGTCCGCTTAGCCAACTCTACTTGGAAGCCAGATTTGTACATTTTCAAGCTGGTTATTTACTGGGGGAGGAGTCAAGTTAGAACAAGACTATAAAGGGTAGCAGGCTCTTTCAGAACTTCAGCACAAGGAAGGGATGAGCAGATACTGATTGCTATACTTTTTGGCTACATTTGCTTTCAAGCTCAGTAGACCTCATTCATCTGTGGTCCCTGATCGAAAAGCCAAGGCAAAACACCGTCTCTCCATGTGCCAAGTCAAAATTGGGACTGAGATTTGCCTGATTCAATTTAAAATCAGTCATGGAGAAACAGTTTCTTAACTAACAATGGCCTGAATTATCTGGACTTGATATTTATTTTAGAAAAATTCACTAGACACTGGTCTATCCCATTTTACTATACCGATCTCCTGTAGTTGAAAGAATAACGGCCATTTTGTGAGCTATTCAGTTCAACCACATGATATAACTACATTCATAGGACAAAAATTGTCAAAGTCATGCCCCCCCCATATGGTGAAGGAGCTAATATGAAGCCAGGATATTGGCAAGGATCTTCATATTTTACAAGATATTGCTTGTAGTTCTGTGGGGAAAAAATTCCATGTGCAATAAATTTAGAGGTACCTTGTGAAGGAAACCCTCTTCATGATTCAGTGTGACCAGTTTCACAGTAAAAGCTCTAGAAAGTTCTGCAGCAAATTAATTTATCTAAATAAATTTCTTAAGGAATATTGTGCTGGACCATAACATATTTTTTCTGGTCAAATTCCTATAAACATTTTACAGGACAGTGATATTTCATGATTCCATGTAATACAGTTTGGGAAACTCTGCCCCAGGCTGGAAGTTTCCTGATGACCCATTACTTGCCTGTCCTTGAACCTCTAAGGGTTAACACAGTGCCTGGGACCACACAGAGTTAATTTTCCAAACCTAAAAACTGAAAGCTTTAGATACACAGTTTGTAATCTAGCTCTCATATGCTGCATGCTGTTTTAAAGGAAATTATATCTCCTCTTCTCATTCAGCGAACTGGCATTTCATAAAATCAGGTTTGAATAAATTCAGATATTTTTCTTAGAGTGCATTTCGCAGCTAAGGGATAACATTCTGAACACTGCAACATTCTCCTTCCTTAAAAGATGTGTGTCTGTCTTCTCATGCTAAACTTCTGTTTTGTTCTTTGTGTGTGGGTAGTAATTGTCTGTGACTGATGGAATGGGTATACAATATAGGTGTCTTTTTTTTTTTCTTAACCTATTTTTAAGCACCCAATGTGGAGGCTTGCAGCCTGTGGTGCCTCCATGAATATTATCTGAGAATATCAATAAATCTAAATCCATCACCAACAGTGATTACTTTCTTTATTCTGGCAGTGACAGTTACATTATTTAGATACAGTTGTAGAGCACGCAACAAACGGAGATACCTTCCTACAGACTCTAGTTTCTAGGTTACATTAATCACAGTGGTACAAAATCACAACCACAAAGTGATTTTCTGTCTATATTCTATTTGGCAGATAGATGTGAACAGGGCTGCAACTTATTTTTCCTTGTTTGGCCTCAGGAGTTGCGGTTGTCAGTCACGTCAGAGGCTAATTCTTCCTCCTGTACTGAGAATCCTCCCTCTCCGACGCCTTCCAGCTGTTTGCTCCACCTCTTTTCTCCCTCTCCTCTGTCTTCAAACTCTCCCTCTCTATTGGTTTCCTCCTCTCAGCACAGGAACATACTCAAGAATCTTCTACCTTGAAAAAAAAATCCACCCTCCTCCTTCCGCTACCTTCTCCTGTTCTCTCTCTCCCCTTCCTGGCAGGGAGGAGCTACTTGAATGAATGTCCTTTATTCCCTTCCTCACTTCCTCACCTCTCATTTGCCACTGCACCCAGGACAAGAGTTAGGCATCTCTCGGGAGAAGTCTCCTCCGTTAAGAAGTCTTCCTTTACTTTTTCCCACCTCTCACTTTAGGTTTGGAAATGTACCCCCCAACACTGGGCTCTAATCGTACCTTAAACCCTCCCCTCTCTTACAGAACTTCCCATCTCATACTATAATGTCTTTTGTGTCTGCTTGTCTTTGTAAAAGGTAGAACCTATGTCTTAATTATCTCTGTATCCCCAACATCCAGCATAGTGCCTGGGGGCAATTGTAGGGACTTAATCATACCTATTATGAGCATGCAACTTTTTGGATCAGATTTCTAAAGCTAGCTTGGAGGAAGAGAAATGGGAAAGCTCCCCATTTGCAAGCGCGCTTTGTGTTTTGTGCTGAAAGCCTCTGATAAATGCAGCCGTGTGATCCAATTAACTTTCTAGTACTCAGGAGAGAGAATTACGGGTTCTGCCAACTTGCCACCGACTAATCTTAATTGTCTTTTTGACCTATGCTAGTTGCATTGAGGGTAGGGGGATTACTGGTAATGTTGCAGTTTAAAGTATTAACATTATGTAACGTATAGATTATATAAAGGAGATTTGACCCCCTTTGGAAAAAGATAACGGAAGTTAACAAAGTATAGCTAGTATAACTTCACTAATTAAACCAGTATCTCAGAATATTTTAATATAGAATTTTCTTCTAAGTCTCTGGGTGAACCTGAATGATATGTTCAATGTTTCTTACTACAGAATCCTTCTTTATAATGTATAAATGGCATTTTTTAAATCGTTCTACAGCTTGAGCAATATTAATGAGTTAATGTACACATGCTGAGTAATTCCCAAGTAAAAGTTTAACATGTGTGTATACCAAGGTCCTCCAATGATAACCACCTTCCTACCAAATAACACAATCACACATCAACTGTAGGTCACTAGTTCTTACCCTTGCTCCTAAGTTCTGACTACTTTGAGATGCTATTTCCAAAGAATTATCTTCTTTGGTCCTTGAGTCACCTTAAGAAACACAACTCGGGCTTCCCTGGTGGCACAGTGGTTGAGAGTCCGCCTGCCGACGCAGGGGACACGGGTTTGTGCCCTGGTCCGGGAAGATCCCACATGCCGCAGAGCGGCTGGGCCCGTGAGCCATGGCCTCTGAGCCTGCGCGTCCGGAGCCTGTGCTCCGCAACGGGAGAAGCCACAACAGTGAGAGGCCCACATATCGCAAAAAAACAAAACAAAAGACACAACTCACTCAGGAAAGCCACTCTTCCAGAAGCCTCATTACCCCAGACCCATGATCACTCCTCCTCCCAACAACTCACAGAGTATCCGTCCTACAAAGGAGGTCACAGGGGTGGTGGTGGGGAGGACTCACTCCAAGATCAATATGTGAGTTGGTGAAAGCCCTACCTTCCTCAAAGAATGATGGAACGTTGTTTCCTCATCAAGGAACCCATAGGCAGCAGTGTTCATGGTGCCCTCAACTGGAGCCAAGAACACATTGACCCAGAGACACCATAAGATAATGGACAGCCCAGTTTTCCAGGTTTCTGCTATAGCTCTGCTACAATGTCTATTCAACTGACCTCTTTGAGCTAGCCAGAAAATCTAATCCAAATGCCTTTAAGACTTACCATATCAGACAGAACTTCATAAGCAATATTCAGTCCAATTTTCTGGCCCATAGGTCTGGGATTCTGTTTGTCATAAATTATGAAGAGGAACCTTCAGAAGATTTACATCAGCAGGGAATCTCACCTGCCCACCTCACCTTCCCCTGCCAAACTAGTATCCTGAGCTACTACGATACGAGAACTGGGCTAATGATGGGAAATGTTCAATAGGGAAATGCTCAATAGAGATGACTGACCTTCCCGACATGAAAGGTTTTTCTTCAGATTGAAATAATGAATCACAATCTTGAAACTGTAAATCCCCAGCCCCCAGATTTCCCCTAAGTCATTAGAATGAAAGTCAGGTCTCCATAGTTTAAGGGTATGACAGCCTTAAGAGAAGTGGAGGGTCAAAGCATCACTTGAGTAATTTACATAAACCACATCCTTTATCTCAAAGGGAGGTTTTTGCTGATAACCATGCTAGTTGGACCTAAATTCTCTGGATAATTCCACCAATTCTCCTCCCTGTTATGTGGAGATCAAAGTGTAATGACTTGGCCTGGGACGACTGAGAAATTAATAACTGAAGCAAGGGTTTAAGAAATCCATAGTAATGACACAAATGAGGCCTATCAAATTAGAAAACCAAAATGAAAACACACTAAACACTTCAAAATTTAATTAGAAAAGGTTCCAAGTTCAGACCTCACTGAGGCCATTTCACACCAGCACTCTATATTGGAACCTGAGGAAGAGAGTCATTATGGTGAACGTGACCTTGGCGAGGAGGTAAGATCTGCTCACTGCCTCCTTTACTCTGTCTGCCTTTTAGGGTTCTCCCCTTAACATCTTAAAAAAGACAGGACTACAAAAAGAAACAGGCAAGCGTCTCTTCAATTTAACCTTCACAAGAGACAGAGTTCAGTCTTTTGTTTTTTTTTTTCCAGTAATAACGGTATTGCAATTGATTTGAGGCTGCTTACCATAAACCATTTGAAAATATTTTTCAAATTTATATACAAACTATGAACCATAAATTGGCTGCCGATCCCTATGAACCATTTCTACTGACTTTTAAGTGCAATTGTACATCCGGTAAGACTCACTTTTCTCCTTTGCAAAAAAAGGGGCTTGAAGGTTATATATGTTTAGAATGAGTCATATTTCTTTTCTATAGCCTCTTTCATACAAATTGTATATCCTGCAAACACTTTATAGACTTCTATAATATGGGAGAGTGTAAAGAATAAATTACAAGGGACAAGGGAGAAGACAAGCTTCTATTCCTCTGTGAAGTTTATGTGGTACCTGTCTCTGAAGGCTCTAGATGCTTTGCGTTATCATTTCACATCTTCAGATTTAGCCCACTTTATTATGCATTTAGTTCTCAAGTTATTACTGTGTGATGACCGACACTGCCATCAATCACATTTTTATCAGTGAGGAGGCTGAGACAAACTGAGGTTTACAAGGTCACACAGTAAGTACAATGGCTAAAGGTCACGCAGTAAATAAGTACTCAAATTCCATAGGGTCCACTCAACACACTTCAGAATATAAGCACCAGGTGACTTTGCAAGGAGTGGGCGCCATGGTTGGGTTATTATAATACGCAATGTATCCACATCCCATCCCCCCAAACTAGCTTTATGATTTGTAAAGTTAGTACACAGTGGATATACACACATACAGACAATTTCAGTTATGGGAAAATTTTGGATCCAATTCTGTGAAGAACTGCCTGTGTATCTGCATTAAAGTTGGCTTGGGTCCTGAACCAAGCCTGTTGCAGCCTTGCAGCCATCTGTAATTTAGAATCTCCTTTCCTATCTTTGGAAGTTTCCTTCCTCCTTTTGCCTTAGCCAACCCAAGCCTTTTCCCTTCCATTCCTGGTTGTTATTTCTCATTCGTCCATTTTATAATATGCTTCAAAAATTTAGTTTGTTAATAGACCCTCATTCTTATATCCTTAAGATAAAGCACTAATTTACAAAAAAATGTTGCTAATGATTTCTTTCTTTCTCCTCTTTCGGAGAAACTGCCTCACAGGACTGATCTAGGTTGTGTTTCTTTGGTACGTGTCAGGTTTAAATGCAGCCAGAGTGGGGAGTCTGCATGCATCCTAGTTCTGGGTCCCTGTGTTCTTCTCTCCCCATCACAGACAAGCTGACAATGTAGGATGGGAGGGGGCTGCTTGAGCAGGGGTGGGGTGGGTGAGGACCAGCCAGGGGCTGCCTGAGAAAGGCCAGAGCACAAGAGGTGTCCATGAACCTGGAACAGAAAACTCATTGTGTTCAGAAAACAGAGCTCTTCCCTAAGGCAGGTAGAGCTATTAACAACCTCAAGAGCTGCCATCTCATGAGCAGTGCCAGACCCTCTTCTGGCAAGAGTAGTATTACCCGTCCCGTTTAAAGAGGAAGACTCTAGCTTCTTTTAGCAAACTTTACACCTTTACCTGGAGAAGCTGGCGTTTTCCACATGCCACGGTTCCTTCCAGGGTTATGTATACAAGTGGACTCTTAGCATTTACACACAAACATACACACACTCATATACACACCCACAGTTTCCTAGTAGGTGGCAAAATTTGGGTGGGATGAGTGTGGCCAATCCATGAGTACATAAAATACTACACAGAACTCTTTATCTTTATATTACTGAGTAGACACAGATTATTGTTTGTTTCCTTAGTGAGATTTTTCAGCTACAAAGAAAAATGCTTCATGGAGGCCATAGCTCCGTAAAGTGGAGCTATTACACTATTACAGTGTAATAGTGTGCTGTAATTCAACTGTGGTTGTAACTGTCACTGCTGTGATCACAACAGTGGGAGAGGGGATCTTCTTCCCACCACAGCTCCAGGAGCCGAGCTTTAAGTCAAAGGGAAAGAGAAAGAATGGAGCAGCTCCAGACAGCACAGATACTGTTACTCTGGCTTGGAGACCAATGGAAGGAAGCTGTAATTCCATACCCCAGAACTGGGCTTTCTCCCTCTCTGGGCAACTCCCAGTCTGGTTAGTGAACTAGAACTACCGTCCTCAGACTAGCAAGGACGCTAATCACCTCCAGCGTCAGTCTGCTGCTGACCAGAAGACGGACACTGTGCTCCCAAGAGCCAGGAAAGCCAAGGGTGCTGCTGACGGGGCTGAAGACCTGTCAGGATGACAAGGAGAAGGTTTCCGAATTTGAAACAATACGGAACGACTTTCTCCCTTCCCGACTCCCCACCATCAGCTCCACCAGCCTCAAATGAATAAAGCTGTGGCTTTTGGACATTATAGTCTATTACTGAAAGACAAGCTTGAGTGACAGGTAAACAGCAGCAAAAGAATGGGTTTCCACAAATACTTATGTATGAAGGGTATGTGGCATACAGAATAAATAAACCTGCAGTCATTGTTTCTTTTTGAAATTTGTAACCTGTCATCATAGGTTAAATAACTGTCAAGAGAGCTCATACTTGTGAAGTTTTAAATAGGAACTGGAATTGGTGTTTCCCTATGGTAGACGGATGTTTCTACACATTGCCATTTCTTTCTTTTCTACAAAAAGTTACATTTAAATGTACAAAAAATAAATCAAAATATGTATTCCATGAGGGGAAAGGAACTGGGAGGTGGAATGGAATTGCGGATGAGTGGAGGAAGGTCAATTTATGTTATACGACTACTCTTTATCTGCAGCTATGTTTATATACTTTTAGCGCTCTGCAGGTTTATCTAGTTTACTTGCTACTGTTTCTTATGACTGATCTTAATTGCTCCTCAACAATAACCTGTTTTATTTAACTGATCTTTGAAAATTCCATGAAACCATATTTAGGGGCATTGCTTACAGCATCTTTTCTCTCTTCCACTCAACTTCTGTCCTCTAAATGGGTTTCTCTTCCAGCCTCATTTGCTTTTTATTTTTTGCTTGTCTTCCCACCGTCTTTGTCCTCCTCGCTCTTTCTCTCTATTTTTATAACGGTCCTGTTGACTCGATCCTCTTCTTTCTTGTTGCAGCTGCAGCTTTTTCCAGTTTTCTCTATGCTGCTGCTTGCTCTTGTCACTAAACACTTTTCTTTTCTTCCTGTCTACATTTTTTTTTTGCTTTCCTCATTTATCCTCCCCATTCCTGTATCTCCGTTAACTTGGAAGTTTTTAGAAAAGCAAAAAGAACATGAAACTTGAAACTTTCAAAGTCACAGGAAAACAGAACACTCAGGCTTGCCTCAGCAGAGATTGTGTCTCCATTTCTGCAGTAGAATTACACGGAATTAGTTCAAAAATTGAGAGGATATAAGGGAAGCTCGTGTATCGTTAGATGAGAGAATTTAATGTTGAATGACTTGTTCCCATGAGTAGTCATCTTAGATATGCCTCTGATAAAAGGAATTAGGCAGTTTCCACCCTCTATGAGACAAAGTGTAGTGGCAAGTGTCTCACACCAGCAGATAAGCAAGATGCAGAGGAAGGGGACAGTCATTCCGGCTTTATCATTCCAATTCTATCTAGTTTATTTAGACAATCCTGAAAATTAGAGGATCCCAGAACTCCCATTCGACTTGTAACAAAAACCATCTAAACAGCAATTAAAAGGAATAAGTTTAGTTATACTTCTCACACACACACACACACACACGATCATATCCCAAGAATGACACACTCCTTGATGAGAGGTGAAAGCTAATCAGATAACCAAATGCATGTGTATCTAGTGTGTCTATTCTGTAGACTATATGCTTGAACCATTTTCAGATTTCTTTTCCAACCCCCTTGAGATGTCTGATGCCATGCAGATTTCTATATTGTCTTGTATGAAACCTGTTTTTTTCCTGGTCTGCACATAATCAAGTAAGGGATTCACATTTTTTCCCCTCTTCTCTCTCTTATATAAGCAATGCTTATAAAAGAACATTCCTACATTCCACCCACATCCCCTTTACTACATAGGTACCTGTCTTGGTACTGTATGTGTATGCGTGCGTGTGTGTGTGTGTGTGTGTGTGTGTGTGTGTAGAGTTATACATCTTGCCAAGCACAAAAGTGCTAGTGAAATACTGGCACCCTTAGAAGGAAGAAAGAGAACCTATTTAATTTTTCCAATTCCAATATACTGTGCTACCAATGAGCTGAGATAGATAGAACATAGTGCTGAACATAACAAACAACCGGGGGAAAGGCAGAATTCCACAATGATGACAACGCTTGCTGCCCTGTCACTCCCACTGTTCCATAGGGAGGATGTGGTGACTTTGAAACCAGAAAAGGCAGGCATTTATGATGTCCCCAGGGCACAAGGATGAGGAGGGCAGCCTTGCTGAACATAGTTTCTTCTTATTATTGTCATTTAGGGAACATAAGGTTTTTGAAATCTACAGATCATTACTTGAATAGAATATTCAGTAACATACAAAACTCTAGTTTCCCCCTAATCTCTGCCCCAAGCCTCACAGTCTGATCAGCTCCACCACTCCCACCTTCCATGAAGCCAAGAACCAACATGGAAAATAATTTTGCTATCATATCTCCTCACAATCGGATGGCCATCCTGTTACGCTGATTTTGAGAAATTCAAGTCGTTACCTTTGAGGAGCAATTAATGTCTATTTCCAGTCCATTATCCCTTTTCAGGACAATGGGCAGTATTTCAAGGGCTTTTAAACAGGACATGGATATCCCATCAAATATTGTTTATCTGAGCTATAGCTATGGCCACCAGGCAAACTGCCAAAAATGTGACCAAGTTCAAAACATTCAAAGCTAAGCTATATTCCTCTCAAGAACAGTCTAGGCCTGGTGAGGCATATCCAGGCTTCCTATCTGGGAAATTCATGGTTCATGCCCAAGATGAAAATTATGATTTCTTCACGATGTGTGGGAACCAGAAAGGCATGGAGCATCTGAAGTAAAATGAAAACAATTCAGCTCTGTTGACTGTCACCCTCTGTTGTTAATTTCCACACATCTGTGCATTTTTCTCTTATCCAAGACTTCATTTAAATGTGCTAGTTTTTGACAAAGATGAAGAAAATCCATAACCAAAGTTCTCTTGCTCACGCATTCATGTTTTCATAGACTAGGTATCTATCTGAAGGGAGTTACCTCTTCAGCAAGTCCACACTCAGACAGATAATGTGTGTGTGTGTGTGTTTCATAATCTGAAACAGCAAATGTTTCAAGTGGGAAACTCTCTACTTTTCAAAGAATATCGCTTCTATATCACCATGGTTAATCAGAACCCTGCACACAAACTCCACTGGGGAGAAAAACAAAGGCCCTTATGCCACAATGGAGCCAATACAGCACAGGACTCAGACCTCCTGAAGACCTCCAGAAGACTGAAAATGGGGGTGTCCTTCTCCATTTGCTGTTTGCTAATGAGGCCTAGGTGTGTCCCCCTTCTAAGTCCTGACAACTTGAAAAGGAAGTGCAATTCATCTCAGCTCCCTTCCCAGATGACAAGCAAGTTGTAAATTGTATCCATTCCCACTCTCCCTTGTTTATCTGCCCTGACAGTCCACTGCAGCTCCTGTGTAGCTGGGAGCCCAGAGGGCATACGTGACTTTTCTCAAGCTGTTCCCAGCTGTGAACAGTGCCTCTGTCCCTCTTTTATTTTTCTATCTGTTGCTTCTTTCAGAGCTCCCTCTTCCTCTTTCCTTGATTCCCAGTCTCTCACTGTACATCTCTCTTCCTCAAGTCACCTGCATCTTTCAATTCTATCACCTTACAAACTGCAGCTTTGTTTTTTCCCCTGCCTTTCTTTTCTTTAAAAACTTTTCATCACCTTCATTTTATAATTTATTTGTATTTTTTCTCTTTGATTTTTGGCAGGAGGAGCTCAGTACCTGACACAGCATACTAATGCTTTCAGAAATACTGAGTGATGAAAAAAAAAAAGAGAAAAAAAAATCTCGATTACTTTCATTTTCACACACTGCTCATCCTCAAAGATCTCAGGTCTATTTCACTCTCCCCCTCTTCTTTCTTATGCTTCCTCTCTTAAGCATTATTTCCCTTCACTCATCTGCTACTTCAGATCTTTAAATATCCCACAGTAGTCAGGATGTGACAGAGTACTGGCCTGTGATGCTTACTACCAGAAATATTCTGCAAGTTCAGGCTTTTGAAAGAAACAATATATTATGTTTTATGTGTCCATTTGGGAAACTTAAGACATATGGGGGCTTGGCAGAAACATCATCAACTTTAGAGTAGTGCTCAATCATCCCCACAGAGAACATTCTTACAACCTATCACTGCTTCTAGAAAATGGGTACCGACTCTGATGGAAAATAAATGGGAACAGGAAAGCTTTTAGAAAATGCTCCCAAGTCTTTTGTGGAGGACTGGATTAATAAAAATGGTCAGATTATTGGGGTAGGATGGGCTATTTTTCTGATACAATATGCCATTAAACCATCACCCTTTGCAATGCTCCATCTGTAACTATATGGGTATACTGGAAAGAAGAAAATCTTTCTCTGATATTCAGGGCTTAAAGGCTCAATTTTGCTTTTTTGAATTTTTTTTCCCTCATGTTGGCAGAAAAATCTTTTTCAGATCTCATTTTTTGCTTTAAAAATACGATCTTCAACCCAGAAAGGTTCTCTCTAAACCAAAGATGACACTTCTGTGCTATGAAAAACATGAACAAAGATTAGATTCAACTAACTATTTGGCAGTCGTTACAGGGAGCTACTTTGCTCCCCCTCCTTTTCCCCTTACCCTCCCAACACATTTCCCATGAATGCTCTTCGTATCTGGAGTCGTAGCTGGAGAAGAGCTCGAGGTGAGGAAGGCTGTACACAGTGAATTGGGAATGCTTTATTCATGTAACTGCAGACCTGTGACCATAAATTCAAAAATTTTACGCAGTCATCTTTTCCCCATCATTTATTATTATCTTTTTTCCTTTGAGAGTAAGTTTGTGTTTGTTTATTGCTTGGATTTTATGAAACTCTAAAGAACTTGTTTTTATCACGTCAAATAATCAGGAGTATTCTTGTCTAAACAGTTTCAGGTCTTTCTCCATTCATCAATACTGACTTTCAAGCAGATTACGGTCCAGAAATCTCAAAGACCTAGTTATTCTTGAAGTTGTGGCCACTGTCATTGATTAAAGTCATTATGCTGGTAGCTAAATATTTAGCACATTGTTATGAATCAGGCACACTAGACAAAGGCATTCCTAAATGGTAAAAAAAGCCTAAGAGAGTTCTCCTTTGTTCCCAGGATAAGGAAGCGAAATGACAAGTTCATCTGAGCCAGGGCTCTGATGACCAGCAGCTCTTGCTGACACTCGATATGATGATGGCATTTTCTTGTTCTTTTTCTCCCACTTCTTTTTCTCTCTCTATTTTTGCTCTCTGTATTAAAAATGATACTCATTTTGCTGCTAGGTGATGAAGGAGAAAGAAACGCGTGTTTCACAGATCAAAAGCAACACATTGCTTTAGAGCAAAACTGTCTTAGTGTTTTGTATCATCAATCTCTCTGGCTTTATCCATCACCACCACCACTCCGTCTCTTGTGGTTTTGAGGTTGATGGCAACAAGACAGACACCATTACCTGAATACAAAGAAACACAGGGAAGAAGCCCTGATTCTAGAACTTTGGTGTGCCGATACTCAAACTAACTACCTAGAGACTCATGGTCTTCCAAGAGCATGCACAAGTGCATTTACTTACTCATTTATTCACAAGTACTTACTGAGTTTCCACTACCCCTGGATTCTTGGAATAGTTTCTGCTTCTGCTGGAGCCCTTCTTCAATCTATTCTCAGCTCAGTATTCAGAATGATCCTGTTAAAACCCATCAGTCACTCCCCTTCTCCAAACCTTCTTAGCCCACTCAGAGTAAAAGCGTGGCTTCCTTACAATGGCCCCATACATTGTCCTCAGTCATCTCTCTGACCCATTTCCTTTTAGTCTCTCCTCACTTGCTCTACTCCTCCCCAAAGAGTTCCTCCCTATTCCTCAAAATAACAGGTGAGCGCCCACCTCTGTGCCTTTGCACTTGTCCTTCTCTCTACTTCTAGCACTCTTTCTGCACCTGTCCACAGTGAGACCTTTCCCGGCCCTCCTATCCAAAATTGCAGTCCCTCCTCCAGTCCTCCCTTATCCTTTTTCCATGATTTATTATTCTCCTTAACACTTGTCCATCTGTACCACACCATATATTTTAGCTATTTGTTTTTTATGTTCCCAACTAAACTGTAAGTGGCACGAAGGCAGAGATTTGTTTGTCTCATTGCTGTAGCTACAGTGTCTAGGGAAGTGCTAAGCATAAAACAGACCCTTAATTAATGTAAGCTGAATAAATAAACTGGGGCAGGGAATTCAATGGTCGATAAGACAGGTGTGGTCAATAAGACAGGCTGCTCACAGGGATATCATAATCCATTGGGACAGACCAACCACCTTTAAAGAGACAAGTAAGCAATAATTTCAAACTCTGATAAGCACTATAAACAGCAAACAAGATATTGAGATAGAGCACAAAAGGAGAGAAGATGTCATGTAGAATCAATGGTCATGAAAGGCCTTCCTGTGAGTGAGACCTGAAGGATGAGATAAAGCTGAAACACGTTAGAGTAGGTGCTGGAGGCAGGGGAGGGCGGCGGCAAGAGAACAGCAAGTAAGAAGACTGGTGTCTTGAGGCAGGAGAAATCTTGGTGTGTTGCAAGAAAGGAGAAGACTTGCGGGGCTGGATCTAAGTTGTCTGAAGAGCCATAACATCGTTGCTCACTTTTATGAGGCTTTACTGAGACGCCAGACACTTTTAATCTGCTCATTAAATGTCCTGACAGCCCTATGCAGTAGAAAATACCCCATCATCCATTTCATAGGAGGACATGGGGTGCACAGCTAGTAAAGGGTAGAAATGGGACTGCAGAAATTAGGCTCTGAACACTGCACTCTTGCTGTCTTCCTATGCAGCAGAATTTTACACTTTAATGGGTGCGCTGAGGATCCAAAGAAGCATGTGTTTAAGCGCTATGTACTTGCACATGGAGTGTTTAAAAATCATGCGATATAAAAATTAAAATAATGAGTATTATAAGAATAATAGATTAGGAGCTTGGGATGAACATATGTACACTACTATATATAAAATAGATAACCAGCAAGGACCTACTGTATAGCACAGGGAACCCTACTCAACATTTTGTAATAACCTATAAGGGGAAAAAAAACTGAAAAAAAATATATGTATATATAGCTGAATCACTTTGCTGTACACCTGAAACTAACACAACATTGTAAATTAACTATACGTCAACAAAAAAGTAACGTCAACTCAGTTTAACAAAAATAATAAGCCATGCTTATTATTATTTTTACCTTGAACAAATGAATATACTATACTATCTTGACCTTACAGAGAAGAAGATGGGTGGTATAACTTCCATAAGGTTACAGAGACAAAGAAGCACAGTGTCAGAATGAAAACCTATCTTCCCTCAGACCGCACAGGGTACCTGCCCTGATCAATCCGTCGTGCCAGTTACACGGCCCTGCACACTGGCAGGCCGGCACCGCACGCTCCATACGCAGGGGGCCACGTGCACACAGGCACACACAGACCTCCTCAGTCACCTCCGTGAAATAACCAGGGATACACGCCGAAAGAGTGCTTTGTGTCTCTGAGAATCGTCAAAGACGCTTTGAAACACTTGAAGAGAAATGATCTTAACAAAAGAACAAAAAATAGAAACTTGAAAGTGAACAGAAGTTCTGAAGCGTGTGGGTATAGAGAAAGCTTTCTCGAAGAGGAGCAGGGAAGAGAGAGCTAACTCAAAGCGACCAGAATAGCTATTTAGTGAGCCAAGCATCCTGTGACTTGGTGAGATTCTGCGCCCTGGGGAGACTGCCGGTTCCGACAGAGGAAGAATGCAGTTTACTGTGCTCACGGATGCATCTTCGTGCGCTCAGAGATGGACCGGTTTCTGGACTTCCTACTGTGCACAAAGGACTAGACCCAGCCGGCTGGGGATTTCCACGTCATATATTCTGCAGTTCTTAGAAAACCCAGAGACTTATCTGCTGGGCCTCCTGACTGACCAGAGAGGTTCCTTTGTGAGAGATACAACAGCCGTGAACGCCACCGAGCCGTGTGCTCTGCCGGGTTCTTTGAGGGCAGCCATCCCTGCTAACTTCCTGCCTTCCTGGCCAATATGTTGGCTCTCCATCGCCCCTGTGAGTTCAAGCACAAGCCCCCTTGTTGGTCATGGACTTGGGATTATGCAGTATCCATTCCTTTTATCAGAATGTTCATTGTTAACCGTAGCAGAAACAAGCCAAAAGAGGCACAGGCAGAAAAAGGCCAGGTTTGCTCAACTGAAATGGAATAAATGGCTTGGCTGCACAGTGAGATGCTACAAAGAGCAGGTCAAGGAAGTGACCTGTGATGTTGATGTTTATTTGTTGGAACAGCTGAGAATTACCTCCCGACCTATGTCACCTCCATAACAGGTGGCCCTTTTGGGTCCCACAGCACCTGGTTAGAGTGTGAAATCTCACTCATGCAGAAAACATGAACTCTTTTCTCCCTCGAAGGGGGAAATAAAAAAAAAACAAAACAGGTCATATGACCAGTTCTTCAATTGTAATCATTTATTTGAACCTCTCTGTGGGAAAGGCTACTTCCTTACCTATTCCTCAGTTTCCGCATTTGTAAAATATGAATACTAAGTACAAAGCTGCGAAGTCAGATTAAAAATGCCTGCAGAGAGTTAAGAAAAATGTCACTCGGTTTCAAGAAATCTATGGCTGCAGTTTATTTGATAAGAGCTTGCTTTGCCAGGCAGTCAGAGCTAAGTATTGTAGGACTGTATTTTCCAATGTTGATGGCAATTCTGCACACGTTAGAGAAACTTCGAACCACCGTGTAACATAAAAGCCTTCCTAACGCTCAGCATTGGAACCTGTGCAATGGAGCCAGTGTAGTCAGTTGGGTTCTGATGGGCAAGGTCTTTGGTGCCCCTTCTTCACCAGGGGAGGTGTTCCAGTACTACTAGTGAGTGAAGACTTCTGGGTTAGTAGAGTCAGGAGGTACTGACATGGCAGAGAGAAAAAAAGAGAGGGGCCAACCAGACACTAGGGAAGATCATGAACGCATAGGTCAGAGAAACTGACATCATCAAGCTCCTTTACTAAAACTGCAGGCACAGAAGGGTATGAGGGACCCTGAAATGTCATCTTAGCAGAAGTCCCACTAGTACTCTTGGTGACTTGGGGATACAGATTCCATGTAAGGGGCTCTGGGTGTGGCTTGGACACCCGGCCTCTATGGCAGCCTTATCCTTAACTCCACGCTGTTACCCATTGGCCAAGCAGCAGTGGGGCCCCATTGCTGCAGGAGATGAGCCATCCCACTCTGAAGAGAGATGGAAGCTGGCCAGAGCTCCTCTCCAAGCACACTCTGGGGTCAGAAGAGTCTTCATCTGGTGGGGGGGAACCTTGCCCCCAAACTTTTGGCTCTTCTCACATTTTTCTCTTTTGAATCAGGGCTAAAACCAGGAGAACCCTAGAGGGTCATGGCTGTCAGAAACAGCACCATAGCATGACCTACCTGGCTATGTGGCCTGACAGGCTGTCTGTGTGCCTTCACTATCTACTCAAAAGACATGCCCGATTACAAAGAGAGTGCCAGAAAGAATTGAAAGCACTTTCAATTTGGATAAAGATTTGGGAAATTGCAACCTGAGAAACCCATCAAAATCGACACTGTTAATGGTCACAGACTGGAAAAAAAAAATGTAGATGAATAAATAGGTAAAATGCATTGACAGTCATGGACATATGCCAGCCACCCCCGCTCATGTAAACACTGTGTATACAGACATCTAAGTGTCATTAGCGGTATTTACGAATCCATCACATGGTCAGTGTTTTACTTTGCAGATCAAGTAAAATAAGGAAAGAGTAAGAGAGACATGCTGAGACTCCGTGCTGCTTGAAGAAAAAAACCCTCATTTGTATTCCTAAACCCTTTGCCATGAATTGCTGATGTCCCCACACAAAAAGAAAGCTCATGGTTTCTGTTCTGGTAGATTAAAAAGCCCTTTAGTTTAACAGCAAAGCATCTGTCTACCTTGTTATACATATGGCATCTAATCAGGATGCAGGATGCTAGGGCAGAAGGGAGTGAGGAAAGTGAAAATATTGGGGTGGGAAGCTAAGGGAGGTATTAAAAATAAGATTTAGGAAGTCAATTAAAGCAATAAATTTTATAAAAGAGTGGGCATAGGAAATGGAAATCAGGAAGGCAAGCAAAAGCTAATGTCAGGAGGAGACACAAAGAAGGACAGGGAAAAATGTGAAAAAGTGAAATGAAGTTGGATGAAGATGGGGAAAGAGAAAGATAGCCCAGCAGCAGATGGAGAGCAGCTGGGGAGAAGGAGAACGGTTCTGACAGATCACAGAGTCTGCAGGAGCTCAGTCCTAGGGCCGTGATGATCTTTTCAATGAACTGAGTTCCGCTCTGGGGGTTAGGATCCTGGCAGAACCATGTGACTGAATCATGATTCTCTGATCACTTCACGTCAGCCATCTCTGCTTCTCTGAGTCATCACCACCCAGAACCCCTCACAAAAGAGACTATTCTGTCTTGAGAAGCTTGGTGACATTAATTATCTTTTAAAGAGTATATTAAAACTTGGACAGCCTCTGTTGACATTCCTCAAGGAGAGAAATGCCCTAGATACGAAGAGCTGCTCTGTGATAACGCTGTGGTTAAAAAAAAAAACCCAGTAAAGTAGAAAAAAGGAGGCCTGTGCCTCCATTTCTTCGAGAGCAGAACTAAATCACAGGTTTATTAAGAATTACATAGCACAGGGAGATCAGCTCAGTGCTCTGTGACCACCTAGAGGGATGGGATAGGGAGGGTGGGAGGGAGATGCAAGAGGGAGGAGATATGGGGATGTATGTATACATATAGGTGATTCACTTTGTTATACAGCAGCAACTAACATAACATTGTAAAGCACTTATACGCCAATAAAGATGTTAATAAATATATAAATAAACAAAAATTTAAAATAAGAAAAAAAAGAATTACATAGATGTTGGTGTGCTTGGTTAATGTCCACTTGCCCAGTCCTCTCTGGCTCTTAAACAGCCCATCTTTGATTCTGCAACATGCACTTTCCTATCGAGATGAAGGTCTTTGGGGTAGAGTGACATGTAGTTACTCCAAGTAGGCTTCAGAAGTCTTCAGGCCTGTAGACCTGATCATAATCTAACCAGAGAGGTGGGAGACAAGATCCTCTTTCAGCTAAGACTCTCAGAGCACAGGCCCAGCCTCCTCTCTCCATTAAAAAAAACAAACAAAAAAATATTCAGCCTGGGTAGGAGGAGCTGGCTACAGCCCAATGGAGCAGATTATTCACCAATTTCAATTATCTGCACTAACGCTCCCCTTCGTTGGTGAAGGTAATTGAGAGTTAAATGTATTTACCAAGACAGGGCTGTAAAGCTGAAACAATTTTACAGGTGTGGTGTGGAAATGAAAAGGTAGAAAAAGCACTGGTCTACACAGTGCTTTTTGAAAACATATTTCACATAACTCTGGGAAGACTGCTAGGTCCTGAGGGGAGGGGAGGTATTTCAGAAGAGCTATTAGAAGTGCTATTAGGTTTTCAGAGACTTTGGTGGAGTTATTGAACTTTTCATATTTTAAGTGAGGATGAGGGTATTATATCTGAATCCAATTCCTTTGTCTCCTTCTATTTCCAAGGGCACTCTGGTCTTCATCCTGCTGGAGAGCATTGCTCCCAGGAGCAATCTAGCATCCCAGTGGAAAGTGGCCGACCTAAATGTGGCTCTCCAAAGACAAAAATTTTATTCTGGGTATTTTACGATGACCCAGATATGGTATAATATAAAATGGAGAGAATATATTACTGTGGGTCCCATAATGTCTATTTCAAAGCTTCCTAACCTAATATCTACTTATAGTGTTATTATTTTTAGGTCCTGCCTCTCCCCTTAGAAGGAGTAATGACCACAGGGTGGAACACACATTTAGCTTTTTACATTAACTCTCTAAATAAGAAGCCAAAAGTTTTGTTTCCCTTGTTTGATTTTTTAAAGTACACAGATGGCATCTATTTTCAAAAATACTGAAATCATTGGGTTTATAACTTCTTGAAATACCAATTAGTTTGGTGATACAAATATAAATCTAAACAAGCATGAATTCATCAAAATTACGACTCCTGATTTGCAGCAAGACAATTTGCTGCTGCTGCTGGTAATGATGATGAAACAAACCATGTGTTTTTCCCCCTCAGAGCCTTTGCACATGCTCTGGGTGCCTCCATCCAGTATCCCACTGGATGTCAGCTTGAAGGTCACCTCCTCAGTGAGGCCTTCCATGATTCCCCTGCCATAAGGACATTATTTTCTACCTCAGATTTTTGTACGTTCTTTATAGTACTTACCACTGTTTCTAATTATTTTATTTGTTGGTTTAAAATGGGTCTGTCAAGTCCCTCCCATCAGGAAACTTCCACAAGCCTCTTAGATAGCCTCATCCACCAGAGGGCAGAGAGCAAAAGCAAGAAGAAAAACAATCCTGCAGGCTGTGCAACAAACAATGCATTCACAGAAAGATAGACAAGATGAAAAGGCAGAAGGCTATGTACCGGACGAAGGAACAAGAAAAAACCCCAGGAAAACACCTAAATGAAGTGGAAATAGGCAATCTTCCAGAAAAAGAATGGAGAACAATGATAGTGAAGATGATCCAGGACCTCAAAAAGAATGGAGGCAAAGACTGAGAAGATGCAAGAAATGTTTAACAAAGATCTAGAAGAATTAAAGAACAAACAAACTGAGATGACCAATACAATAACTGAAATGAAAAATACTAGAAGGAATCAATAGAAGAATAACTGAGCCAGAAGAATGGATAAGTGACCTGGAAGACAGAATGGTGGAATTCACTGCTGTGGAACAGAATAAAGAAAAAAGATTGAAAAGAAATGAAGACAGCCTAAGACACCTCTGGGACAACATTAAATGCAACAAAATTCGCATTATAGGGGTCCCAGAAGGCGAAGAGACAGAGAAAGGACCCGAAAATATATTTGAAGAGATTATACATAAAAATTCCCTAACATGGGAAAGGAAATAGCCACCAAAGTAAAGGAAGTGCAGAGAGTCCAATACAGGATAAACCCAAGGAGAAACACACCAAGACACATAGTTATCAAATTGGCAAAAATTAAAGACAAAGAAAAATTATTGAAAGCAGCGAGGGAAAAACAACAAATAACATACAAGGGAATCCCAATAAGGTTAACAGCTGATTTCTCAGCAGAAAATCTACAAGCTAGAAGGGAGTGGCATGATATACTTTAAGTGATGAAAGGGAAAAACGTACAACCAAGATTACTCTACCCAGCAAAGGATCTCATTCAGATTCGATGGAGAAATCAAAAGCTTCACAGACAAGAAAAAGCTAAGAGAATTCAGCACCACCAAACTAGCTCTACAACAAATGCTAAAGGAACTTCTCTAACTGGGAAACACAAGAGAAGTAAAGGACCTACAAAAACACACCCAAAACAATTAAGAAAATGGTAATAGGAACATACATATCGATAATTACCTTAAACGTAAATGGATTAAGTGCTCCAATCAAATGACACAGGCTTGCTGAATGGATACAAAAACAAGACCCATATATATGCTGTCTACAAGAGACCCACTTCAGACCTAGGGACACATTCAGACTGAAAGTGAGGGGATGGAAAAAGATATTCCATGTAAATGGAAGTCAAAAGAAAGCTGGAGTAGCAATACTCATATCAGATAAAATAGACTTTAAAATAAAGAATGTTACAAGAGAAAAGGAAGGGCACTACATAATGATCAAGGGATCAATCCAAGAAGAAGATATAATAAATATAAATAAATATGCACCCAACATAGGAGCACCTCAATACATAAGGCAACTGCTTATAGCTATAAAAGAGGAAATCGAAAGTAACACAATAATAGTGGGGGACTTTAACAACTCACTTACACAAATGGACAAATCATCAAAACAGAAAATTAAAAAGGAAACACAAGCTTTAAATAACACAGTGGACCAGCAGGATTTAAATGATATTTATAGGATATTCCATCTGAAAACAGATCACACTTTCTTCTCAAATGTGCATGGAACATTCTGCAGGACAGATCACATCTTGGGTCACAAATCAAGCCTCAGTAAAATTAAGAAAACTGAAATCATATCAAGCACCTTTTGTGACCACAATGCTATGAAATTAGAAATCAATTACAGGGGGGAAAATGTAAAAAACACGAACAAATGGTGGCTAAACAATACATTCCTAAATAACCAAGACATCACTGAAGAAATCAAAAAGGAAATCAAAAACTACCCAGAGACAAATGACAATGAAAACATGACAATACAAAACCTATGGAATGCAGCAAAAGCAGTTCTAAGAGGGAAGTTTATAGCTGTAGAAGCTTACCTCAAAAAACAAGAAAAATCTCAAACAATCTAACCTTACACCTAAAGAAACTAGAGAAAGAAAAACAAACAAAACCCAGTGTTAGCAAAAGGAGAGAAATCATAAAGATCAGAGCAGAAATAAATGAAACAAAAACAAAGAAAACAATAGCAAAGATCAATAAAGCTAAAAGATGGTTCTTTGAGAAGATAAACAAAATTGACAAACCATTAGCCAGACTCATCAAGAAAAAGAGGAAGAGGACTCAAATCAATAAAATTAGAAATGAAAAAGGAGAAGTTATAGCAGACAGTGCAGAAATACAAAGCATCCTAAGAGACTACTACAAGCAGCTCTGTGCCAATAAAATGGACAACCTGGAAGAAATGGACAAATACTTGGAAAGGTGTAACCTTCCAAGACTGAACCAGGAAAAAACAGAAAATATGAACAGACCAATCACAAGTAATGAAATTGACACTGAGATTAAAAATCTTCCAACAAACCAAACTCCAGGACCAGATGGCTTCACAGGTGAATTCTATCAAACATTTAGAGAAGAGATAACACCAATCCTTCTCAAACTCTTCCAAAAAATTGCAAAGGAATGAAAACTCTCACACCCATTGTATGAGGCCACCATCACCCTGATACCAAAACCAGACAAAGATACTACAAAAAAAGAAAATTAAAGACCAATATGACCGATGAATATAGATGCAAAAATCCTCAATACTAGCAAACAGAATCCAACAAAACATTAAAAGGATCACACACCATGATCAAGTGGGATTTATCCCAGAGATTCAAGAATTCTTCAATATACTCAAATCAATCAATGGGATACACCATATTAACAAATTGAAGAATAAAAACCAGATGATCATCTGAATTGATGCAGAAAAAGCTTTTGACAAAATTACAGCCACTATGGAGAACAGTATGGAGGTTCCTTAAATAACTAAAAATAGAATTACCATATGACCTAGCAATCCCACTACTGGGCATATACCCTGAGAAAACCATAATTCAAAAAGACACATGCACCCCAATGTTCATTGCAGCACTCTTTACAATAGCCAGGTCATGGAAGCAACCTAAATGCCCATTGAAAGACGAATGGATAAAGAACATGTGGACATATATACAATGGAATATTACTCAGCCATAAAAAGGAACGAAATTGGGTCATTTGTAGAGACGTGGATGCATCTAGGGACTGCTATACAGAGTGAAGCAAGTCAGAAAGAGAAAAACAAATATCATATATTAACGCATATTTGTGGAACCTAGAAAATGGTACAGATGAACCGGTTTGCAGGGCAGAAATTGAGACACAGAAGTAGAGAAAAAACGTAGGGACACCGAGGGCGGAAAGCAGCGGGTGGTGGGAGTGGTGGTGTGATGAATTGGGAGATTGAGATTGACATGTATACACTGATTTGCGTAAAATGGATGACTAATAAGAACCTGCTGTATAGAAAAATAAGTAAAATAAAAAAATAAAAATAAATAAAATAAAATGGGTGTGTCTTTTTGAAAAGATACATGCACCCCAGGGTTCATAGCAGCACTATTCACAGTAGTCTAGACATGGAAGCAACCTAAATGTCCATCGATAGATGAGTGAATAAAGAAGATGTGGTACATATGTACAATGGAAGACTACTCAGCCATGAAAAAGAATGAAATAATGTAATTTGCAGCAATGTAGATGGACCTAGAGATTGTCATAAGAAGTGAAGTAAGCCAGATAGAGAAAAACAAATATCATGATATTGCTTATATGTCGAATCTAAAAAAACTGATATAAATGAACTCATGTACAAAACAGAAATAGACCCACAGGCCTAACAAATTTATGGTTACCAAAGGGGAAGGGGAGGGGATAAATTGGGAGTTTGGGAGTAACATAAACACACTACTATGTATAAAATAGATAACCAACAAGGACCTACTGTATAGCACAGGGAACTATACTGAATATTTTGTAATAACCTATAAGGGAAAGTAATCTGAAAAATATATATATGTAAAACTGAATCACTTTGATGTACACCTGAAACTAACACAACAATGTAAATCAACTATATTTTTAAAAAAAAATAAAACAAAATTTAAAAAATAATAAAATGGATCTCTCTTCACCACTAGACTGTAAATCCCTTAAAACAGGCATCATGTTTCTCAAGTTCACTCTTTCTTCCCTAGTGCTAGCAATGAGCCTGGCCTAGAACATAGTATATGTACAACTAATGTTAATTTAACTTACTGCATGAAGGAAAGATGTCTGGGTTGTCAGTGTGGTCTACGCCTCTTCTTTCACCAACACATCACTCTGAATCTCTTCAATAATTACATTTTACTGGGTTTTATAAAGGAAAGGGAAAACTCTTCACTTCCATAAACACTTGAAATATTTTGTTCCTCTAGTACTACCGCTAATAATAATGAAAGCTGTTGAGAGGTGACTATTTTCCATGGTTTGCATGCATTGATTTATTCATACCCATAACAAATCTATAAGGAAGTACTTTTATTGCCCTACTTTACATGTAAGGACAAGACGGTTAATAAGGTTAAGGAATTTGCCCATATCAGATATTAATAAATGACAAGATAGAATTTAAACTCAAGCCTATTTGATGTCAAAACTCAAAACTCATTCTTTCAACCATTGCTATCTATAGAAAATTTAAAAGTCAGGGTTAAAAGCCATCTAATAATATGTATCATATATACTTAACTTGCCTCCAGATATAAATTATTATTAGAAAAAAGGGAAAAAAGGGCATCTTCCTTCTCACCCTCCTATAAACACATTTATTCATTTATTCATGTATATTTGTCTCATTGAGACATAATTCTCATATGAGAATTATGAACTATTTCTTTAATTTATATATGTATTTATTCACACATATATTTAATTCTCATAGAACCTGGCATCTCATAGAAGCTGTTCTATAGAATCCACAGTTCCTGGAAATGTTTAATGACTTAATTAATTGAAAAAATTAAGTAAACCTAACTGAATGCTACCCCACTCACAGGCCCTGAGAAAAATATCAAAATGGCATTTTTCTTGGGCACTAGGTTTCCATTGGGCTTACTTATTAAAAACTCTGCACATCAAAATGTTAGTTTTATTAGCACGATTGGATCTTCGGCGCATTTCCTTACAATTTCATCTGCTGAACAACATAAAATTTTTGACAAGTTAAATTATATTTTCCCACCTAGAATATAGAAATTGAAATATTTACCACCCAGTGAACTCTCAGAAGTTGAATGAGAGGGCTCATGTCCTTGATTTCTTTCTATGGTGTCTCATCCAGAGCACCCCACAGACTGTACACATAGAGACAGTGGAAGTGTTTGCCGAACAAAATTTCTGTAAGGAGGGATTCATGTCATATTATAATTCCACAGAAAGCATATTTAAGACTGAAAATATTTGCCCTGTCTAATCAACCAAAGGATTGAGGATGATTTTTTTTTTTTTTTAATCCACACCTATTTCTACTAGGAGGCACCTCTATCATTTGGATTTATGTAAGCAAGCAAGTAAGGCAAATGAAGATTTGACAAATTACACATGGTGAAATCACACCAAATAGCCCATCAGAATAATATGGACTGAAATTCCCTTTTGCACAATAGTCTTTATCTTTGGCTAAATTATCAATAATTTCACATACTGGATGACTAGAAGAAACTATTTGAAGACATACAACTGTCCCTGTGTTCAAATTAACTGATACAGTCATTGTAATAATTGCTTCTATTCTGAAAGTGGTTTTGTAAACATCCTTACCAAAAATAAAAGGCATCTAATAACAACACCAAAAACCCCAAATACACTATTTAAAAAATATTCTCAATATCAATGCACGTGTGTGTATGCATTTTTAAATTATTACAGAATGGTACTTATTTCTTACATAAGTGGTATTATTGCTTATTTTAAAAACATATGAGTTAATTGTGAAATGATTATGATAAACACAGTGATCTGTGTTTATCTGACAGTTCAAAGCAATGGCTTAAACTTTTCCTGAGAAGTAATTTTCAAATAATAAAGTTTTTAGTTTATTTCAATCCATATTTGCCAAGAAAAAAAAAATTCAATTTTTGTTTGGGAGGCACTGCAATAAACTGGAAGACAAAATCTTTCCAAAGGTAGAAACAACTGCATTTCAGAGCTTTTAGAATAGTATAAGCTAAAAAACAAAAAAGGCCTATACGTAGGATGGCAGTGAGCTATGAAATGTTAAAAATATTAAAATACATATACCTTGCACTAGAGGTTACTTGTGTTACTGAATTGTTTTGAACTTACTGCTTTTTTACCTAACAGTTTTTTTTTATTTGTGTTTCAATACTGTCAGACCTCTCTCTATACTTCAGTGATCAGACCATTTACGATTGAAATATTTGTATGCATATGAATCAGAAGACACAGGTACTGAAAAAAATATACTTTCCTAGAAAGAAATAATGTAGTAGTTGCTGAACAAATGCTTGCAATTAGTGTTTTCCTTTGCTGCTAGATTATATAACCCATATGATAGAAGAAGATAAATATTATGTACTCATTCATTGAACATTTTGAAAGACCTATTCTGGACCAGACTCAGTGCTCAATCTGGGGATTTCATTTTGCTAATGCTTGCTTTAATCAACATCGTAGCAGGGGGAAAAAAGAAAAAGTTAAAGAGCTCTGGAAGTAGAGCTAAAATGAATTATTTGAGGACAAATATATTTCTCACTTCAAAATCTCTTTTTTTTGAAATGTCCAAAGCGAATGGTATATTGATTTTTTGCAGCATACCCTGCACTTTCCACTGAACTGGTATCAAGGTTGTGAAGGCATCTGCTAAGTAAGCTCAAAATTCTCTCCTATGTGTAAACAAAGTCCACAGTTTTAATCAAATTTTATGTACTCTGGCCTACACGTGTCTTGTGAGAGTCACAGTAGTCTACATAACAGAATTGAAAGCATACATTACAAAATCCCTCACCTTTCAGACATTTTGAAAGCAGATATTGTCAGAGATAGTGTCTATATGTTCCTTCAAGTCACCTCTGAGGAGGCAACAGGGGCATGGGAATGAGATTTGCATTTTAGAGATGGAACCAACATTGGGTTACAGAGATACGATGAATTATGATACATCTGTATCTGAAGGACAATGAGATCTTGGGCACAGGAATTCATTTCTTCAGGTAAAGGGCATGGATTGCAGGCATTTACTTCTCAAGGTCCCATCTCAAAAAGCTCCCAGCAAGGAGGTAAACTGCTACTTGCATGCTGATGAATTCTCCTGGTCCAAAAATGAGCTGGCCCTACCCCAGACAAAACTTGTGAACTACACCCAAGCAGAATCACATTTGTGTGCTCCTCAAATTCTGGGAGTGCTAATGTGATGTGCGGTATTACCGAATATGCTTTACTAGTAAATTGATACTACGAAGAAAACATTTCAGTGTAATTACTTTTAGTCCATTTATTAAAAAGTAAGATACCTATTTAGTATACATCATAAACTTTCCCTAAAAATTTTACTAACAAAAATGTCTATTGACATGAACAGGAAAATGGCCAAGTATTGTCAACAGGATTATATAGGGAGGATCAGTAAAAAGAATATTAAGTATTCATGTAAGGGAAAGGAATTTTGGAGTTCGTCCAAGAAAGATGGGAATACGGCATAGAATCGGAGCAAAGACAAGCCTTCCGTATTAATTCTTCATGTAAGCCAAGGCAAGACATGCATACCCACACTAGTCTCAAGCTTTCTTATCTGTTAAACTTGGGTGATATTCTAACTGCTCAACAGTTGCCATGAGAAGCAGTTTGTTAATGCATAATTATTTTTTATGGTAATGTTTCCTACACAAAATTTTAAGGTATTTAAAATATATTTTTATTAATTGCTAAGCTAATCCTATGACCTACTGAGTACATTAGAGAACAGTGTTCCCATAATACCTCCTTTTCCCTTAGCAATAGCTCACTAGCCGTTCAGTACTGAAGGAGCAGCCTAGACACCAAGCGGGCTGCTGTAACATCATTTCAGAGCACAGCTATTAAGCTGTCATGATCATCTCCTAGTTGGGGAAGAAGAGTAAAATGGGAAACAGCACAGCTTCTTCTTCCCGTTACCAAAAGGAACACAACGGCCATATCTTTATAAATCTGCTAAAGGATCTTACTACCTTTTGCTATAAGTAACAGCTTACTGTATACTGTTCCCACTTTTCCACACACAGAAATTAATGTTGAGATACTCGTAACGTAACATAGAGCACATGCACACATGTGCACATCCCTACAAACGTGTATGTACCCAGCAAAGTGAACTTAAGGTTTTTTTTATATCCTGATATTTGTATTATTTCATATTTTGATTTGTATCTCTCCTTTTCTTCCCCATTGGAACGTAAGGTTTGCAAAGGCATTAAGGAAATCTGAATTTATCTGTTCACTTCTATACAGCCATATGTATATGTATATATAAATATATATCCTCAACATATTTGGCTTCTTTTTATTATCTTCCTCTCTCATTTTCTGGTCCTTGAGAGCACCTTTTTAAAATATCCAAACCCAGAGCTTAGCACTGATATATATATATATATATATATATATATATATATCTTACATATAGTACGTGCATAACGAGTATCTCTATGTTTGAATTCTGTATTTTGAATCACTAGATAATAATTGATTATTTGCAGAGAGGTCTGTGTCCTCACACAATGAGGACGCAGTGAGCACCTTTACCTGATGAGACTTTTCACTACCAAACTGGCCGTATGGGTGGTAGTACATAGAAGTCAAATGTACATAGAAGTCAAATGTGCTCATGAGCTCTTAGTTCAAGGAAGCCACTGCTCATTTTCTCTCTCTGCCCAGTCAAACACCTTTTGCAAAGTCTGCCCTGAGTTCCCCCTGGCTTTCATTTAGAGTAAAATAATGCACTTTGTTTAAGTTTTTATAGGATGATTTTCAATTTTAAGACAGAGATATAGGGCTTCCCTGGTGGCGCAGTGGTTGAGAGTCCGCCTGCCGATGCAGGGGACACGGGTTCGTGCCCCGGTCCGGGAGGATCCCACATGCCGCGGAGCGGCTGGGCCCGTGAGCCATGGCCGCTGAGTCTGCGCGTCTGGAGCCTGTGCTCCGCAACGGGAGAGGCCACAACAGTG
>NW_020171982.1:1199166-1210095 GCF_003031525.2 Neophocaena asiaeorientalis asiaeorientalis
AAAAAAAAAAAAAAAAGACAGAGATATAGAGATACATTCATTCTTTGAAGACACAGTTATTGACGAGTTTTCCCAGTAAGATCAAGTAGACTATTAGAATCATACCCATGTGATCCTCCTCCCCTTATCTTCCTCTCTCTTCAAGCCCATTTCTATCTAAAGACCACAGATACAACGACTAAGCAGATGGAGGGAAAGGGCTGATGAATCACAGAGTATAAACAGCTGGTCCTCCGTATCTCAGGGTTCTACATTTGTGGATTCAACCAACCATGGATGATCCAAGGATGCAGAACACAAGGATATAGAGGGTCGACTATACTTAGCCTAGATATATAAAGGACTTGAGCATCTGCAGATTTTAATATCTGCAGGGGGTCCTGGAACCAATACTCCATGGCTACCAAGGGACGACTGTAATACACACTCAATGGAAATAAAGTGTTGATATACTAATGAGAACTCTATGGTGATGACTATTGTCATTGAGATCAGTAAATGCTAAGTCCCATAGTTCCTAATTAGTCATAAAGTTCCTGAAAGAAAGAGCAAGTTAAGATGTAATTTAATACATTATGACCTAAAGGTCTGAGGATCTACTGGGTTGACCAAAAAGATTATTCTATTCAGGTTTTTCCCTAAGATGTTTTGGAAAAACCTGAATGAACTTTTGGCCAACCCAATACTTTCTCAGCGGGAGAGTCTTGCTAATGTACTTGATCAGATTTGTCTGTACAGATTTCTTCTGATCCTATATAAGAATTTCTCCAATTGATAAACATAGGAGAATGAATGGTAAATGAGGACGGGAACCCACTGTTCCACCAGGACAGAGGCATGGTATCCCTGACTAAAAAGTCAGGTAACTTTTATAAACTAAAAAAATCTCATTAATGCCTTTTAAGAGTAAAGAGGTTATGAGCTGCGTCTCCCACTTCTTTTTAATTTTTAACTCTGCCTAATATAGCTCTTAGATTAATAAATGACTGAGTCACTCTGGTTGTAATGAATTTTTTTCCTGGTCTTTACTCAAGCTGGCTGACTCTGTTTACAGTATAGTGACTGGTGTTAACGTCCTGGGGAAAATTCTAAATTCTTCAGTATATTTATCTACACACTGGGCACCTTCATCATTGGTTGATGCATGCTACTGCCTAAGACATTATTATTTGGCGTGAGTCTAAAACTCATTCCTTCTACAATATAGTACAGTATTTAGAGAAAAATGTTAGGACTTAATACACATGTGCTTTAAAAGAATAGGATAGCTGGCTATTTTCTTCTTACAAAAAGCCACCATTCTTCTATGTTCTGGTTCACATACAAAGAGCTTATTCTCTTTAAATAAGTGGAGTGACTCACATTTATATTCCACACTCAACAGCACTTATTAGAAACAATATGCCTGGCCTTATGCTAGTCACTAGGGATAAAAGATGACAATTTCTTAGCTTTCAAAGAGCTCGCGTGTCATAAAAATTTCACTAAATTCTTAAAATGGGTTCCAGTGTCTAATCTGAGAAGAGGAATTCAGGAAGAACAAAACCAGGAGAGAAGTTCTGACCCCATTCACATTTAAAAGGCAGGGACCATGTTAGCCAATTCATGAAAAAAATTACCTTACACATTTTTGTTTTTTTCTGAGAACATATTTTAATGACAATGGTGATTATTTTTTTTACACAGCAGGTTATTAGTCATCAATTTTATACACATCAGTGTATACACGTCAATCCCAATCGCCCAGTTCAGCACAATACCATCCCCACCCCACCACGCCTTTCCCCCCTTGGTGTCCATACGTTTGTTCTCTACGTCTGTGTCTCAACTTCTGCCCTACAAAAAGGTTCATCTGTACCACTTTTCTAGGCTCCACATACCTGCGTTAATATACGATATTTGTTTTTCTCCTTCTGACTTACATCACTCTGTATGACAGTCTCTAGATCCATCCACGTCTCAACAAATGACCCAATTTCATTCTCTTTTATGGCTGAGTAATATTCAATTGTATATATGTCCACATCTTCTTTATCCATTCATCTGTCGATGGGCATTTAGGGTGCTTCCATGACCTGGCTATTGTAAATAGTGCTGCAATGAACATTGGGGTGCATGTGTCTTTATGAATTATGGTTTTCTCTGGTGTATGCACAGTAGTGGGATGGCTGGGTCATATGGTAATTCTATTTTTAGTTTTTAAAGGAACCTCCATACTGTTCTCCATAGTGGCTGTATCAATTTACATTCCCACCAACAGTGCAAGAGGGTTCCATTTACTCCACACCCTCTCCAGCATTTGTTGTTTGGAGATTTTCTGATGATGCCCATTCAAACAGGTGTGAGGTGATACCTCATTGTAGTTTTGATTTGCATTGCTCTAATAATTAGTGATGTTGAGCAGCTTTTCATGTGCTTCTTGGCCATCTGCATGTCTTCTTTGGAGAAATGTCTATTTAGGTCTTCTGCCCATTTTTGGATTGGGTTTTTTTTTTTTTTAATATTGAGCTGCATGAGCTGTTTATATGTTTTGGAGATTAATCCTCTGTCCATTGATTCTCTGGAAATATTTTCTCCATTCTGAGGGTTGTCTTTTCATTTTGTTTATGGTTTCCTTTGCTGTGCAAAAGTTTTCAAGTTTCATTAGGTCCTATTTGCTTATTTTTGTTTTTATTACCATTACACTAGGAGGTGGACCAAAAAACATCTTGCAGTGATTTATTTCAAAGAGTGTTCTTCCTATGTTTTCCTCTAAGAGTTTTATAGTGTCCAGTCTTACATTTAGGTCTCGAATCCATTTTGAGTTTATTTTTGTGTACGGTGTTAGGGAAAGTTCTAATATCATTCTTTTACATGTAGCTGTCCAGTTTTCCCAGCATCTAAATGTTTGATAGAATTCACCTGTGAAGCCATCTGGTCCTAGAGTTCGGTTTGTTGGAAGATTTTTAATCCCAGTGTCAATTTCATTGCTTGCGATTGGTCTGTTCATATTTTCTGTTTTTTCCTGGTTCAGTCTTGGAAGGTTACACCTTTCCAAGTATTTGTCCATTTATTCCAGGCTGTCCATTTTATTGGCACAGAGCTGCTTGTAGTAGTCTCTTAGGATGCTTTGTATTTCTGCACTGTCTGCTGTAACTTCTCCTTTTTCATTTCTAATTTTATTGATTTGAGTCCTCTTCCTCTTTCTCTTGATGAGTCTGGCTAACGGTTTATCAATGTTGTTTATCTTCTCAAAGAACCATCTTTTAGTTTTATTGATCTTTGCTATTGTTCTCTTTGTTTCTATTTCATTTATTTCTGCTCTGATCTTTATGATTGCTTTCCTTCTGCTAACTTTGGGTTTTGTTTGTTCTTCTTTCTCTAGTTTCTTTAGGTGTAAGGTTAGATTGTTTATTTGAGATTTTTCTTGTTTCTTGAGGTAGGCTTGTAGAACCATAAACTTCCCTCTTAGAACTGCTTTTGCTGCATCCCATAGGTTCTGGAACATCATGTTTTCATTGTCATTTGTCTCTAGGTATTTTTTGATTTCCTCTTTGATTTCTTCAGTAATCTCTTGGTTATACAGTAATGTACTGTTTAGCCTCCATGTGTTTGTGTTTTTTACATGTTTTCCCCTGTAATTGATTTCTAATTTCATATATTGTGGTCAGAAAAGATGCTTGATTATGATTTCAATTTTCTTAAATTTACTGAGGCTTCACATGTGACCCAAGATGTGATCTATCCTGGAGAATATTCCATGCGCACTTGAGAAGAAAGTGTAATCCGCTGTTTTCGGATGGAATGTCCTATGAATATCAATTAAGTCTATCTAGTCTATTGTTTCATTTAAAGCTTGTGTTTCCTTATTTATTTTTGTTTTGGATGATCTGTCCACTGGTGAAAGTGAGGTGTTAAACTTCCCCACTATTATTGTGATACTGTTGATTTCCTCTTTTATAGCTATTAGCAGTTGCCTTATGTATTGAGGTGCTCATATGTTGGGTACATATATCTTTATAGTTGTTATATCTTCTTCTTGGATTAATCCCTTGATCATTATGTAGTGTCCTTCCTTGTCTCTTGTAACATTCTTTATTTTAAAGTCTATTTTATCTGATATGAGTATTGCTACTCCAGTTTTCTTTTGATTTCCATTTGTGTAGAATATCTTTTTCCGTCCCTTCACTTTCAGTCTGAATGTGTCCCTAGGTCTGAAGTGGGTCTCTTGTAGACAGCATACAGATGGGTCTTGTAGGTCCTGGATCATCTTCACTATCATTATTCTGAATTCTTTTTCTGGAAGGTCGCCTAGCTCCACTTCATTTAGTGGTTTTTCTGGGGCTTTATCTTGTTCCTTCATGTGGAACATAGCCCTCTGCCTTTTAAACTGTGTCCCGGCGTGTTTCTCCTTGGGTTTATCCTGTATAGGACTCACTGCACTTCCTGGATTTGTGTCGCTATTTCCTTTCCCATGTTAGGGAAGGACTCTAATCTCTTCATATATTTTCTCGGGTCCTTTCTCTGTCTCTTCTCCTTCTGGAACCCCTATAATGTGAATGTTGTTCCATTTAATATTGTCCCAGAGGTTTCTTAGGCTGTCTTCATTTCTTTCCATTCTTTTTTTCTTTATTCTGTTCCACAGCAGTGAAATCCACCATTCTGCCTTTCAGGTCACTTATCCATTCTTCTGCCTCACTTATTCTGCTATTTATTCCTTCGAGTGTAGTTTTCATTTCAGTTATTGTATTGTTAATCTCTGTTTGTTTGTTCTTTAATTCTTCTAAGTCTTTGTTAAACATTTCTTGCATCTTCTCGATCTTTGCCTCCATTCTTTTTCCTAGGTCCTGGATCATCTTCACTATCATTATTCTGAATTCTTTTTCTGGAAGGTCGCCTAGCTCCACTTCATTTAGTGGTTTTTCTGGGGCTTTATCTTGTTCCTTCATGTGGAACATAGCCCTCTGCCTTTTCATCTTGACTATCTTTCTGTGAATGTGGTTTTTGTTCCACAGGTTGCAGGTCTGTAGTTATTCTTGCTTCTGCTGTCTTCCCTCTGGTGGATGAGCCTATCTAAGAGGCTTGTGTAAGTTTCCTGGTGGGAGGGACTGGTGGTGGGTAGAGTTGTCTGTTGCTCTGGTGGGAAGAGCTCAGTAAAACTTTAATCCACTTGACTGTTGATGGGTGGGGCTAGGTTCCCTCCCTGTTGGTTGTTTGGCCTCAGGCAACCCAACACTGGAGCCTACCTGGGCTCTTTGGTGGGGACCTTGTCCCAACAGTGAGCCACAGCCACCTCTCGCCTCTGCAGGAGACCCTCCAACACTAGCAGGTTGGTCTGGTTCAGTCTCCTATGGGGTCACTGCTCCTTCCCCTGGGTCCTGATGCGCAAGCTACTTTGTGTGTGCCCTCCAAGAGTGGAGTCTCTGTTCCCCCATGTCCTGTCGAAGTCCTAAAATCAAATCCCACTAGCCTTCAAAGTCTGATTCTCTAGGAATTCCTCCTCCTGTTGCCGGACCCCCAGGTTGGGAAGCCTGATGTGGGGCTCTGAACCTTCACTCCAGTGGGTGGACTTCTGTGGTATGTGTTCTCCAGTCTGTGAGTCACCCACCCACCAGTTATGGGATTTGATTTTACTGTGTTTGCACCCCTCCTGCCATCTCATTGTGGCTTCTCCTTTGTCTTTGGATGTGGGGTATCTTTTTTGGTGAGTTCCAGTGTCTTCCTGTCAATGATTGTCCAGCAGCTAGTTGTGATTCTGCCGTTCTCACAAGAAGGAGTAACAGCACATCCTTCTACTCCACCATCTTGGTTCCTCTCTCTATCTTACACTTTTTCAGGTCTTTTTAAGGTATTGCAACTTTTCCCCCTTTTTGTTAACCTCTTTTTTTTAAAATGTAGGGAGTAGCAAGGAAAACTACTTGAGAAATGGCAGGACTAGAAGAAGTTGGAAAGCTTTTCACTTTTTCATAGGGGGCTTTGGGAATTCAGCAAGAGGGCTGGTGTGGTCAAGAAAAGGTTAAATACTGAGGGTTCTATAACAATGGTAGAAAGAGTACAGCAGAGCTGACTTGGGGAAAAATGTGGTCTCTGACTGGGACACCGACACCTTGCCCCTGAAAAGAACACCTCCCAAGCATAATTGCTAGGAATAAACAAAAATTAATAATTGACTAAATTCATTGTATTCCTCCCAGTATAGTTGAAGCTCTGTGATGCCAAATGTTTACATGTATGTTCTGTCAAGTAATCCTTACAATGGTCATAGAAATAATATTATTACCATTTTTTATAAATGGGGAAATTGTAGTTTATCTTGGAAATTAGTTATTTGGGATTCATCTTCATCTGATTCCAAAATACAATTTTTTTTTTTTTTAACCATTTGGTGATTTGAAGTCACTCTCTGGTATCCTAAAGAATAAGCTAGGCATTCAACACATACTGTAGATGCCCAGAAAATCCAAGCATTGCCCAATTTGCTCGCATATTCTCTGGGATGATGAGGTAGTGACCGTTAGCACCTAGTGAGCTAGCCTGAACTTGGTAACTATCTTCAGGGAAGTGACCGAGTTTTTTTCTCCCTCAAGGCAGAACATCATGTCAATGTTAGGGGTTCAATATTTGCTGATGTCTGCAGTAAATCCAGAGTGACAAAAGCTGTTCTTGTGGAAGGAAATAAACAATGTGAATGGGCCTCGTAAAATATGAAAATGGAACAGTGGGATTTTTTTAAAGGAAAATTTCTTTCAACGTACTACACACATGAGGGTGATTCATACTCATCTGGAACCAGGGATGAATGCAAACTTCCCCTTCTGCTGAAACTAGTCTGAAATCCACCTGCAAAGAGCTTGAGGCCTCCATGACATTGCCAGGCTGTTATCAGAGGAGCCTCTCAAGCCTGACTGTAGCTGTAGGTCCCACAGTGCCACTAAAGGCAAGACTTAGCAGGGCCTTGGGAGGCTTTCTTCTGTGCTTGTGCAAGCTGCCCCTAGGGTCTATCAGAAAGCAAGCCCAGGGCTCGAAGCCGCAGGGGCTGAAAGGGAGTTTCATCTTTCAGGCCACCATCTTAGCTGAAAAATGACAGCCTCTCCTCTTTTCTATTATTCCTATAGAGCTATTAAGCTCAAGTCAACAAAAGAAGACAAATTTGTATCCTCTCTCATGCTCTGTGAATTTTAAATGAGTGATTGGATGATCTTCTCAATGTCCTTAAATATCAGCCTATTTAAGAGAATCATGAGAACTAAAATCTGGAGCCTGGGGTTTGTAACTTGGCTGGGCCAGGGTGTCCTTACAGGGATCTACTAGTAGGAGTAGAGAGTTATTATATATTTTCAGAATTCTGAGACGAGTGAGTCTATAGACATGCCACCTGAACATGCCTGGACTCATCTGATCTCAGAAGCTAAGCAAGGTTGCACCTGGTTAGTACTTCGGTGGGAAAAAGAATTTCTTCAGAATAACACAATGGTCAGAAAACATGGAGGAAAAATGGAAAAGAGTATTAGATTAAAATACATAAATATATATAATCTCTCATAAAATTAAAATACAAATAATAAATGGGAAAAAATAGGTGCATGGACCAACTATTTATAAGAAAAAAATATATCCAAAGCAAATTAATTGTCAAGAAACAAGTTAAAATAAGATGATCACTTTGCCCATTAAATTAATAAAGATAAAAGCAAATGGTTTTCCTAACATTGGTGATGGTGCTGCTAGAGTTGTAAATCGGTACAAATTTTCTGAGGCAGATGGAACAAAACTTATCAAAAGTTTTAAAGACAGGTGTGACAATCTGATAGAGCAATGGCTATTTCTAAAAATGTATAATAAAGAAGCAATTAAAAATGTTTGCACGGGGGCACCTTCAAGATGGCGGAGGAGTAAGACGTGGAGATCACCTTCCTCCCGCCAGATACATCAGAAATACATCTACGTGGGGAACAGCTCCTACAGAACACCTACCGAATGCTGGCAGAAGACCTCAGACTTCCCAAACGGCAAGAAACTCCCCATATACTTGGGTAGGGCAAAACAAAAAGGAAAAAACAGAAACAAAAGAATAGGGATGGGACCTGCACATCTGGGAGGGAGCTGTAAAGGAGGGAAAGTTTCCACACACTAGGAAGCCCCTTCACTGGTTGAGATGGGGGATGGGCAGGGGGGAAACTTTGGAGTCACGGAGGAGGGCGCAGCAACAAGGGTTCAGAGGGAAAGCGGAGAGATTCCTGCAACTAGGATAAGTGCCGACCAGCATTCAACAGCCTGAGAGGCTTGTCTGCTCACCCGCCGGGGCAGGACGGGGCTGGGAGCTGAGGCTTGGGCTTCGGACCTCAGATCCCAGGGAGAGGACTGGGCATCTGCATGAAGAGAGTCTGAGGGGGCTAGTATGCCACAGCTAGCCAGGAGGGAGTCCGGGAAAAAGTCTGGACCTGCTGAAGAGGCAAGAGACCATTGTTTCGGGGTGTGCGAGGAGAGGGGGATTCCTTCCCTGTCTGCCCACAGAAGGCAGAGCACCACCTAAATGAGCTCCAGAGATGGGTGTGAGCCGCGACTATCAGCTCAGACCCCAGAGATGGGCATGAAATGCTAATGCTGCTGCTGCAGCCACGAAGAATCCTGTGGGCAAGCACAGGTCAGTATCCACACCTCCCCTCCTGGGAGTTTGTGCAGCCCACCACTGCCAGGGTCCCATGATCCAGGGACAACTTCCCCGGGAGAACACACAGTGCACCTCAGGCTGTTGCAATGTCATGCTGGCCTCTGCTGCCACAGGCTCGGTGCACATTCCAATTATGACTACTGTACCCCTCCCTTTCCCCGGCCTGAGTGAGTAAGAGCCCCCTAATCAGCTGCTGCTTTAGCCTCCTGCTGTCTGGGTGGGAACAGATGCCTGAGGGCGACCTACATGCAGAGGTGGGGCCAAAACCAAAGCTGAACCCCAGGAGCTGTGCGAACAAAGAAGAGAAAGGGAAATCTCTCCCAGCAGCCTCAGGAGCAGGGGATTAAATCCCCACAATCAACTTGATGTACGCTGCATCTGTGGAATACCTGAATAAACAACGAATTGTCCCAAAATTGAGGTGGTGGACTTTGGGAGCAACTATAGAATTGGAGTTTGCTGCTGCAAATGATTTGTTTCTGATTTTTATATTTATCTTAGTTTAGTTTTTAGCTCTTGTTATCATTGGTGGATTTGTTTATTGGTTTGGTTGCTCTCTTGTTTTTGTTTCAACTATTATTATTTTTTATTTAATAAGTAATTTTTTAATTTTATTAATTATTTATTTTATTTTACATTATTTCTCTTTCTTTTTTTCTCCCTTTTCTTCTGAGCCATGTGACTGACAAGGTCTTGGTGATCCTGCCTAGAGTCAGGCCTGAGCATCTGAGGTGGGAGAGCATAGTTCAGGACATTGGACCAAAAGAGACCTCCCAGGCCCACATAATATCAATCCGCAAAAACTCTCCCAGAGATCTCTGTATCAATGCTAGGACCCAGATCAACCCAGTGTCCAGGAAGCTCCAGTGCTGGATGCCCCATGTCAAACAACTAGCAAGACATTAACACAGCCCCACCCATTAGCAGAGAGACTGCCTAAAATCATACTAAGTTCACCGACACTCCAAAACACACCAACAGATGCAGTCCTACCTACCAGAAAGACAAGATCCAGCCCAACCCACCAGAACACAGGCACCAGCCCCTCCACCAGGAAGCCTATGCAACCCATTGAACCAACCACACCCACCTGGGGAAGACATCAAAAACAACAGGACCTACAAACCTGCAGCCTGTGGAAAGGAGACCCCAAACACAGTAAGTTAAACAAAGTGAGAAGACAGAGAAAGATGCAGCAGATGAAGGAGAAAGGTAAAAACCCACCAAACGAAACAAATGTTGAGGAAATAGGCAGTCAAACTGAAAAAGAATTCAGAATAATGATAGTAAAGATGATCCAACCCAAACACAGTAAGTTAAACAAAGTGAGAAGACAGAGAAAGATGCAGCAGATGAAGGAGAAAGGTAAAAACCCACCAAACGAAACAAATGTTGAGGAAATAGGCAGTCAAACTGAAAAAGAATTCAGAATAATGATAGTAAAGATGATCCAAAACTGTGGAAGCAGAATGGAGAAAATACAAGAAATGTTTAACAAGGACCTAGAAGAACTAAAGAACAAACGAACAATGATGAAAAACACAAAAAATGAAATTAAAAATTCTCTAGAAAGAATCAATAGCAGAATAACTGAGGCAGAAGGACGGATAAGTGACCTGGAAGATAAAATAGTGGAAATGACTACTGCAGAGCAGAATAAAGAAAAAAGTATGAAAATAATTGAGGACAGTCTCAGAGATCTCTGGGACAACATTAAACACACCAATATTTGAATTATAGGGGTGCCAGAAGAAGAAGAGAAAATTAAATGGTCTGAGAAAATATCTGAAGAGATTATAGTTGAAAACTTCCCTACCATGGGAAAGGAAATAGTCAGTCAAGTCCAGGAACTGCAGAGAGTCCCATAAGGATAAATCCAAGGAAAACATGCCAGGAAACATATTAATCGAACTATCAAAAATTAAATACAAAGAAAAAATTTTAAGAGCAGTAAGGGAAAAGTAACAACATACAATGGAATCCCCATAAGGTTAACAGCTGATCTCTCAGCAGAAAATCTGAAAGCCAGTAGGGAGTTGCAGGACATATTTAAAGTGATGAAAGGGAAAAGCTACAACCATGATTACTCTACACAGCAATGATCTCATTCAGAGTCGATGGAGAAATTAAAACCTTTATAGACAAGCAAAAGTTAAGAGAATTCAGCACCACTAAACCAACTTTACAACAAATGTTAAAGAAACTTCTCTAGGCAGGAAACACAAGAGAAGGAAAAGACCTACAATATCAAACCCAAAACAATTAAGAAAATAGAAAGA